>NC_135502.1:123981859-124271859 GCF_052857255.1 Amblyomma americanum | reverse complement strand
TGGCGGCGGCTTGGCGGCGGCTTGGCGGCGGCTGCTGCTGCTGCTTGGCGGCTGCTGCTGCTGCTTGGCGGCTGCTGCTGCTGCTGCTGCTGCTGCTGCTGCTGCTGCTGCTGCTGCTGCTTGCTGCTTGCTGCTTGCTGCTTGCTGCTTGCTTGCTTGCTTGCTTGCTTGCTTGCTTGCTTGGCGGCGGCTTGGCGGCGGCTTGGCGGCGGCTTGGCGGCTGCTGCTGCTGCTTGGCGGCGGCTGCTGCTGCTGCTGCTGCTTGCTGCTTGCTGCTTGCTGCTTGCTGCTTGCTGCTTGCTGCTTGCTGCTTGCTGCTTGCTTGCTTGCTTGCTTGCTTGCTTGCTTGCTTGCTGGCGGCGGCTTGGCGGCGGCTTGGCGGCTGCTGCTGCTGCTTGGCGGCTGCTGCTGCTGCTGCTGCTGCTGCTGCTGCTACTGCTGCTGCTGCTGCTGCTGCTGCTGCTGCTGCTGCTGCTGCTGCTGCTGCTGCTGCTGCTGCTGCTGCTGCTCTGCTGCTGCTGCTGCTGCTGCTGCTGCTGCTGCTGCTGCTGCTGCTGCTGCTGCTGCTGCTGCTGCTGCTGCTGCTGCTTGCTTGCTTGCTTGCTTGCTTGCTTGCTTGCTTGCTTGCTTGGCGGCGGCTTGGCGGCGGCTGCTGCTGCTGCTTGGCGGCTGCTGCTGCTGCTTGGCGGCTGCTGCTGCTGCTTGGCGGCTGCTGCTGCTGCTGCTGCTGCTTGCTGCTTGCTGCTTGCTGCTTGCTGCTTGCTGCTTGCTGCTTGCTTGCTTGCTTGCTTGCTTGGCGGCGGCTTGGCGGCTGCTGCTGCTGCTTGGCGGCTGCTGCTGCTGCTGCTGCTGCTGCTGCTGCTGCTGCTGCTGCTGCTGCTGCTGCTGCTGCTGCTGCTGATTGCTGCTTGCTGCTTGCTGCTTGCTGCTTGCTGCTTGCTTGCTTGCTTGCTTGCTTGGCGGCGGCTTGGCGGCGGCTGCTGCTGCTGCTTGGCGGCTGCTGCTGCTGCTTGGCGGCTGCTGCTGCTGCTGCTGCTGCTGCTGCTGCTGCTGCTGCTGCTGCTGCTTGCTTGCTTGCTTGCTTGCTTGCTTGCTTGCTAGCTTGCTAGCTTGCTTGCTTGCTTGCTTGCTTGCTGGCGGCCTCTTGGCGGCTGCTGCTGCTGCTTGACGGCTGCTGCTGCTGCTGCTGCTGCTGCTGCTGCTGCTGCAGCTGCTGCTGCTGCTGCTGCTGCTGCTGCTGCTGCTGCTGCTTGCTTGCTTGCTTGCTTGCTTGCTTGCTTGGCGGCGGCTTGGCGGCGGCTTGGCGGCGGCTGCTGCTGCTGCTTGGCGGCTGCTGCTGCTGCTTGGCGGCTGCTGCTGCTGCTGCTGCTGCTGCTGCTGCTGCTGCTGCTGCTGCTGCTGCTGCTGCTTGCTGCTTGCTGCTTGCTGCTTGCTTGCTTGCTTGCTTGCTTGGCGGCGGCTTGGCGGCGGCTTGACGGCTGCTGCTGCTGCTTGGCGGCAGCTGCTGCTGCTGCTGCTGCTGCTGCTGCTGCTGCTGCTGCTTGCTGCTTGCTGCTTGCTGCTTGCTGCTTGCTTGCTTGCTTGCTTGCTTGCTTGCTTGGCGGCGGCTTGGCGGCGGCTTGGCGGCTGCTTGGCGGCGGCGGCGGCTGCTGCTGCTGCTGCTGCTGCTGCTGCTGCTGCTGCTGCTGCTGCTGCTGCTGCTGCTGCTGCTGGTGCTGCTGCTGCTGCTGCTGCTCTGCTGCCTGCTGCTGCGGCTGCTGCTTGCTGCTTGCTGCTGCTTGCTTGCTGCGGCTGCTGCTGCTGCTTGCTGCTGCTGCTGCTGCTTGCTTGCTCGCTGCTTGCTGCTGCTGCTGCTGCTGCTGCTGCTGCTGCTGCTGGCTGCGCTGCTGCTGCTGCTTGCTGCTGCTGCTGCTGCTGCTGCTGCTGCTGCTGCTGCTGCTGCTGCTGCTTGCTGCTGCTGCTGCTTGCTTGCTGCTGCTGCTTGCTGCTGCTGCTGCTGCTTGCTGCTGCTGCTGCTTGCTGCTGCTGCTGCTTGCTGCTGCTGCTGCTTGCTGCTGCTGCTGCTTGCTGCTGCTGCTGCTTGCTGCTGCTGCTGCTTGCTCTGCTGCTGCTGCTTGCTGCTTGCTGCTGCTGCTGCTTGCTGCTGCTGCTGCTTGCTGCTGCTGCTGCTTGCTGCTGCTGCTGCTTGCTGCTGCTGCTGCTTGCTGCTGCTGCTGCTTGCTGCTGCTGCTGCTTGCTGCTGCTGCTGCTTGCTGCTGCTGCTGCTTGCTGCTGCTGCTGCTTGCTGCTGCTGCTGCTTGCTGCTGCTGCTGCTTGCTGCTGCTGCTGCTTGCTGCTGCTGCTGCTTGCTGCTGCTGCTGCTTGCTGCTGCTGCTGCTTGCTGCTGCTGCTGCTTGCTGCTGCTGCTGCTTGCTGCTGCTGCTGCTTGCTGCTGCTGCTGCTTGCTGCTGCTGCTGCTTGCTGCTGCTGCTGCTTGCTGCTGCTGCTGCTTGCTGCTGCTGCTGCTTGCTGCTGCTGCTGCTTGCTGCTGCTGCTGCTTGCTGCTGCTGCTGCTTGCTGCTGCTGCTGCTTGCTGCTGCTGCTGCTTGCTGCTGCTGCTGCTTGCTGCTGCTGCTGCTTGCTGCTGCTGCTGCTTGCTGCTGCTGCTGCTTGCTGCTGCTGCTGCTTGCTGCTGCTGCTGCTTGCTGCTGCTGCTGCTTGCTGCTGCTGCTGCTTGCTGCTGCTGCTGCTTGCTGCTGCTGCTGCTTGCTGCTGCTGCTGCTTGCTGCTGCTGCTGCTTGCTGCTGCTGCTGCTTGCTGCTGCTGCTGCTTGCTGCTGCTGCTGCTTGCTGCTGCTGCTGCTGCTGCTGCTGCTGCTGCTTGCTGCTGCTGCTGCTTGCTGCTGCTGCTGCTTGCTGCTGCTGCTTGCTGCTGCTGCTTGCTGCTGCTGCTTGCTGCTGCTGCTTGCTGCTGCTGCTTGCTGCTGCTGCTGCTGCTGCTGCTTGCTGCTGCTGCTGCTGCTGCTGCTGCTGCTGCTGCTGCTGCTGCTGCTGCTGCTGCTGCTGCTGCTGCTGCTGCTGCTGCTGCTGCTGCTGCTGCTGCTGCTGCTGCTGCTGCTGCTGCTGCTGCTGCTGCTGCTGTGCTGCTGCTGCTGCTGCTGCTGCTGCTGCTGCTGCTGCTGCTGCTGCTGCTGCTGCTGCTGCTGCTGCTGCTGCTGCTGCTGCTGCTGCTGCTGCTGCTGCTGCTGCTGCTGCTGCTGCTGCTGCTGCTGCTGCTGCTGCTGCTGCTGCTGCTGCTGCTGCTGCTGCTGCTGCTGCTGCTGCTGCTGCTGCTGCTGCTGCTGCTGCTGCTGCTGCTGCTGCTGCTGCTGCTGCTGCTGCTGCTGCTGCTGCTGCTGCTGCTGCTGCTGCTGCTGCTGCTGCTGCTGCTGCTGCTGCTGCTGCTGCTGCTGCTGCTGCTGCTGCTGCTGCTGCTGCTGCTGCTGCTGCTGCTGCTGCTGCTGCTGCTGCTGCTGCTGCTGCTGCTGCTGCTGCTGCTGCTGCTGCTGCTGCTGCTGCTGCTGCTGCTGCTGCTGCTGCTGCTGCTGCTGCTGCTGCTGCTGCTGCTGCTGCTGCTGCTGCTGCTGCTGCTGCTGCTGCTGCTGCTGCTGCTGCTGCTGCTGCTGCTGCTGCTGCTGCTGCTGCTGCTGCTGCTGCTGCTGCTGCTGCTGCTGCTGCTGCTGCTGCTGCTGCTGCTGCTGCTGCTGCTGCTGCTGCTGCTGCTGCTGCTGCTGCTGCTGCTGCTGCTGCTGCTGCTGCTGCTGCTGCTGCTGCTGCTGCTGCTGCTGCTGCTGCTGCTGCTGCTGCTGCTGCTGCTGCTGCTGCTGCTGCTGCTGCTGCTGCTGCTGCTGCTGCTGCTGCTGCTGCTGCTGCTGCTGCTGCTGCTGCTGCTGCTGCTGCTGCTGCTGCTGCTGCTGCTGCTGCTGCTGCTGCTGCTGCTGCTGCTGCTGCTGCTGCTGCTGCTGCTGCTGCTGCTGCTGCTGCTGCTGCTGCTGCTGCTGCTGCTGCTGCTGCTGCTGCTGCTGCTGCTGCTGCTGCTGCTGCTGCTGCTGCTGCTGCTGCTGCTGCTGCTGCTGCTGCTGCTGCTGCTGCTGCTGCTGCTGCTGCTGCTGCTGCTGCTGCTGCTGCTGCTGCTGCTGCTGCTGCTGCTGCTGCTGCTGCTGCTGCTGCTGCTGCTGCTGCTGCTGCTGCTGCTGCTGCTGCTGCTGCTGCTGCTGCTGCTGCTGCTGCTGCTGCTGCTGCTGCTGCTGCTGCTGCTGCTGCTGCTGCTGCTGCTGCTGCTGCTGCTGCTGCTGCTGCTGCTGCTGCTGCTGCTGCTGCTGCTGCTGCTGCTGCTGCTGCTGCTGCTGCTGCTGCTGCTGCTGCTGCTGCTGCTGCTGCTGCTGCTGCTGCTGCTGCTGCTGCTGCTGCTGCTGCTGCTGCTGCTGCTGCTGCTGCTGCTGCTGCTGCTGCTGCTGCTGCTGCTGCTGCTGCTGCTGCTGCTGCTGCTGCTGCTGCTGCTGCTGCTGCTGCTGCTGCTGCTGCTGCTTGCTGCTGCTGCTTGCTGCTGCTGCTGCTGCTGCTGCTGCTGCTGCTTGCTGCTGCTGCTTGCTGCTTGCTGCTTGCTGCTGCTGCTGCTTGCTGCTTGCTGCTTGCTGCTTGCTGCTGCTGCTTGCTGCTGCTGCTTGCTGCTGCTGCTGCTGCTGCTGCTGCTGCTGCTGCTGCTGCTGCTTGCTGCTGCTGCTTGCTGCTGCTGCTTGCTGCTGCTGCTTGCTGCTGCTGCTTGCTGCTGCTGCTTGCTGCTGCTGCTTGCTGCTGCTGCTTGCTGCTGCTGCTTGCTGCTGCTGCTTGCTGCTGCTGCTTGCTGCTGCTGCTTGCTGCTGCTGCTTGCTGCTGCTGCTTGCTGCTGCTGCTTGCTGCTGCTGCTTGCTGCTGCTGCTTGCTGCTGCTGCTTGCTGCTGCTGCTTGCTGCTGCTGCTTGCTGCTGCTGCTTGCTGCTGCTGCTTGCTGCTGCTGCTTGCTGCTGCTGCTTGCTGCTGCTGCTTGCTGCTGCTGCTTGCTGCTGCTGCTTGCTGCTGCTGCTTGCTGCTGCTGCTTGCTGCTGCTGCTTGCTGCTGCTGCTTGCTGCTCTGCTGCTGCTGCTTGCTGCTGCTTGCTGCTGCTGCTTGCTGCTGCTGCTTGCTGCTGCTGCTTGCTGCTGCTGCTTGCTGCTGCTGCTTGCTGCTGCTGCTTGCTGCTGCTGCTTGCTGCTGCTGCTTGCTGCTGCTGCTTGCTGCTGCTGCTTGCTGCTGCTGCTTGCTGCTGCTGCTTGCTGCTGCTGCTTGCTGCTGCTGCTTGCTGCTGCTGCTTGCTGCTGCTGCTTGCTGCTGCTGCTTGCTGCTGCTGCTTGCTGCTGCTGCTTGCTGCTGCTGCTTGCTGCTGCTGCTTGCTGCTGCTGCTTGCTGCTGCTGCTTGCTGCTGCTGCTTGCTGCTGCTGCTTGCTGCTGCTGCTTGCTGCTGCTGCTTGCTGCTGCTGCTTGCTGCTGCTGCTTGCTGCTGCTGCTTGCTGCTGCTGCTTGCTGCTGCTGCTTGCTGCTGCTGCTTGCTGCTGCTGCTTGCTGCTGCTGCTTGCTGCTGCTGCTTGCTGCTGCTGCTTGCTGCTGCTGCTTGCTGCTGCTGCTTGCTGCTGCTGCTTGCTGCTGCTGCTTGCTGCTGCTGCTTGCTGCTGCTGCTTGCTGCTGCTGCTTGCTGCTGCTGCTTGCTGCTGCTGCTTGCTGCTGCTGCTTGCTGCTGCTGCTTGCTGCTGCTGCTTGCTGCTGCTGCTTGCTGCTGCTGCTTGCTGCTGCTGCTTGCTGCTGCTGCTTGCTGCTGCTGCTTGCTGCTGCTGCTTGCTGCTGCTGCTTGCTGCTGCTGCTTGCTGCTGCTGCTTGCTGCTGCTGCTTGCTGCTGCTGCTTGCTGCTGCTGCTTGCTGCTGCTGCTTGCTGCTGCTGCTTGCTGCTGCTGCTTGCTGCTGCTGCTTGCTGCTGCTGCTTGCTGCTGCTGCTTGCTGCTGCTGCTTGCTGCTGCTGCTTGCTGCTGCTGCTTGCTGCTGCTGCTTGCTGCTGCTGCTTGCTGCTGCTGCTTGCTGCTGCTGCTTGCTGCTGCTGCTTGCTGCTGCTGCTTGCTGCTGCTGCTTGCTGCTGCTGCTTGCTGCTGCTGCTTGCTGCTGCTGCTTGCTGCTGCTGCTTGCTGCTGCTGCTTGCTGCTGCTGCTTGCTGCTGCTGCTGCTGCTGCTGCTGCTGCTTGCTGCTGCTGCTTGCTGCTGCTGCTTGCTGCTGCTGCTTGCTGCTGCTGCTTGCTGCTGCTGCTTGCTGCTGCTGCTTGCTGCTGCTGCTTGCTGCTGCTGCTTGCTGCTGCTGCTTGCTGCTGCTGCTGCTGCTGCTGCTGCTTGCTGCTGCTGCTTGCTGCTGCTGCTTGCTGCTGCTGCTTGCTGCTGCTGCTTGCTGCTGCTGCTTGCTGCTGCTGCTTGCTGCTGCTGCTTGCTGCTGCTGCTTGCTGCTGCTGCTTGCTGCTGCTGCTTGCTGCTGCTGCTTGCTGCTGCTGCTTGCTGCTGCTGCTTGCTGCTGCTGCTTGCTGCTGCTGCTTGCTGCTGCTGCTTGCTGCTGCTGCTTGCTGCTGCTGCTTGCTGCTGCTGCTTGCTGCTGCTGCTTGCTGCTGCTGCTTGCTGCTGCTGCTTGCTGCTGCTGCTTGCTGCTGCTGCTTGCTGCTGCTGCTTGCTGCTGCTGCTTGCTGCTGCTGCTTGCTGCTGCTGCTTGCTGCTGCTGCTGCTGCTGCTTGCTGCTGCTGCTTGCTGCTGCTGCTTGCTGCTGCTGCTTGCTGCTGCTTGCTGCTGCTGCTGCTGCTGCTGCTTGCTGCTGCTTGCTGCTGCTTGCTGCTGCTTGTGCTGCTTGCTGCTGCTTGCTGCTGCTGCTGCTGCTGCTGCTTGCTGCTTGCTGCTGCTGCTGCTGCTTGCTGCTTGCTGCTGCTGCTGCTGCTGCTGCTTGCTGCTGCTGCTGCTGCTGCTGCTCTGCTGCTTGCTGCTGCTGCTGCTGCTGCTGCTGCTGCTGCTTGCTGCTGCTGCTGCTGCTGCTGCTTGCTGCTGCTGCTGCTGCTGCTGCTTGCTGCTGCTGCTTGCTGCTGCTGCTGCTGCTGCTGCTTGCTGCTGCTGCTGCTTGCTGCTGCTGCTGCTGCTGCTGCTTGCTGCTGCTGCTGCTGCTTGCTGCTTGCTGCTGCTGCTTGCTGCTGCTGCTGCTTGCTGCTTGCTGCTGCTGCTGCTGCTTGCTGCTGCTGCTGCTGCTGCTGCTGCTGCTGCTGCTGCTGCTGCTGCTTGCTGCTGCTGCTGCTTGCTGCTGCTGCTGCTTGCTGCTGCTGCTGCTTGCTGCTGCTGCTGCTTGCTGCTGCTGCTGCTTGCTGCTGCTGCTGCTTGCTGCTGCTGCTGCTTGCTGCTGCTGCTGCTTGCTGCTGCTGCTGCTTGCTGCTGCTGCTGCTTGCTGCTGCTGCTGCTTGCTGCTGCTGCTGCTTGCTGCTGCTGCTGCTTGCTGCTGCTGCTGCTTGCTGCTGCTGCTGCTTGCTGCTGCTGCTGCTTGCTGCTGCTGCTGCTTGCTGCTGCTGCTGCTTGCTGCTGCTGCTGCTTGCTGCTGCTGCTGCTTGCTGCTGCTGCTGCTTGCTGCTGCTGCTGCTTGCTGCTGCTGCTGCTTGCTGCTGCTGCTGCTTGCTGCTGCTGCTGCTTGCTGCTGCTGCTGCTTGCTGCTGCTGCTGCTTGCTGCTGCTGCTGCTTGCTGCTGCTGCTGCCTTGCTGCTGCTGCTGCTTGCTGCTGCTGCTGCTTGCTGCTGCTGCTGCTTGCTGCTGCTGCTGCTTGCTGCTGCTGCTGCTTGCTGCTGCTGCTGCTTGCTGCTGCTGCTGCTTGCTGCTGCTGCTGCTTGCTGCTGCTGCTGCTTGCTGCTGCTGCTTGCTGCTGCTGCTGCTTGCTGCTGCTGCTGCTTGCTGCTGCTGCTGCTGCTGCTTGCTGCTGCTGCTGCTTGCTGCTGCTGCTGCTGCTTGCTGCTGCTGCTGCTTGCTGCTGCTGCTGCTTGCTGCTGCTGCTGCTTGCTGCTGCTGCTGCTTGCTGCTGCTGCTGCTTGCTGCTGCTGCTGCTTGCTGCTGCTGCTGCTTGCTGCTGCTGCTGCTTGCTGCTGCTGCTGCTTGCTGCTGCTGCTGCTTGCTGCTGCTGCTGCTTGCTGCTGCTGCTGCTTGCTGCTGCTGCTGCTTGCTGCTGCTGCTGCTTGCTGCTGCTGCTGCTTGCTGCTGCTGCTGCTTGCTGCTGCTGCTGCTTGCTGCTGCTGCTGCTTGCTGCTGCTGCTGCTTGCTGCTGCTGCTGCTTGCTGCTGCTGCTGCTTGCTGCTGCTGCTGCTTGCTGCTGCCTGCTGCTGCTGCTGCTGCTGCTGTGCTGCTGCTTGCTGCTGCTGCTGCTTGCTGCTGCTGCTGCTTGCTGCTGCTGCTGCTTGCTGCTGCTGCTGCTTGCTGCTGCTGCTGCTTGCTGCTGCTGCTGCTTGCTGCTGCTGCTGCTTGCTGCTGCTGCTGCTTGCTGCTGCTGCTGCTTGCTGCTGCTGCTGCTTGCTGCTGCTGCTGCTTGCTGCTGCTGCTGCTTGCTGCTGCTGCTGCTTGCTGCTGCTGCTGCTTGCTGCTGCTGCTGCTTGCTGCTGCTGCTGCTTGCTGCTGCTGCTGCTTGCTGCTGCTGCTGCTTGCTGCTGCTGCTGCTTGCTGCTGCTGCTGCTTGCTGCTGCTGCTGCTTGCTGCTGCTGCTGCTTGCTGCTGCTGCTGCTTGCTGCTGCTGCTGCTTGCTGCTGCTGCTGCTTGCTGCTGCTGCTGCTTGCTGCTGCTGCTGCTTGCTGCTGCTGCTGCTTGCTGCTGCTGCTGCTTGCTGCTGCTGCTTGCTGCTGCTGCTTGCTGCTGCTGCTTGCTGCTGCTGCTTGCTGCTGCTGCTTGCTGCTGCTGCTTGCTGCTGCTGCTTGCTGCTGCTGCTTGCTGCTGCTGCTTGCTGCTGCTGCTTGCTGCTGCTGCTTGCTGCTGCTGCTTGCTGCTGCTGCTTGCTGCTGCTGCTTGCTGCTGCTGCTTGCTGCTGCTGCTTGCTGCTGCTGCTTGCTGCTGCTGCTTGCTGCTGCTGCTTGCTGCTGCTGCTTGCTGCTGCTGCTTGCTGCTGCTGCTTGCTGCTGCTGTGCTTGCTGCTGCTGCTGCTGCTGCTGCTTGCTGCTGCTGCTTGCTGCTGCTGCTTGCTGCTGCTTGCTGCTGCTGCTGCTTGCTGCTTGCTGCTTTCTTGCTGCTGCTTGCTGCTTGCTGCTGCTGCTGCTGCTTGCTGCTGCTTGCTGCTTGCTGCTTGCTGCTTGCTGCTTGCTGCTTGCTGCTTGCTGCTGCTGCTTGCTGCTGCTTGCTGCTTGCTGCTTGCTGCTGCTGCTTGCTGCTGCTGCTGCTGCTTGCTGCTGCTGCTGCTGCTTGCTGCTGCTGCTTGCTGCTGCTGCTGCTGCTTGCTGCTGCTGCTGCTGCTTGCTGCTGCTGCTGCTGCTGCTGCTTGCTGCTGCTGCTGCTGCTTGCTGCTGCTGCTGCTGCTTGCTGCTGCTGCTGCTGCTGCTTGCTGCTGCTGCTGCTGCTGCTTGCTGCTGCTGCTGCTGCTGCTGCTTGCTGCTGCTGCTGCTGCTGCTTGCTGCTGCTGCTGCTGCTTGCTGCTGCTGCTGCTGCTGCTTGCTGCTGCTGCTGCTGCTGCTTGCTGCTGCTGCTGCTGCTTGCTGCTGCTGCTGCTGCTTGCTGCTGCTGCTGCTGCTTGCTGCTGCTGCTGCTGCTTGCTGCTGCTGCTGCTGCTTGCTGCTGCTGCTGCTGCTTGCTGCTGCTGCTGCTGCTGCTGCTTGCTGCTGCTGCTGCTGCTTGCTGCTGCTGCTGCTGCTTGCTGCTGCTGCTGCTGCTTGCTGCTGCTGCTGCTGCTTGCTGCTGCTGCTGCTGCTTGCTGCTGCTGCTGCTGCTTGCTGCTGCTGCTGCTGCTTGCTGCTTGCTGCTGCTGCTGCTGCTTGCTGCTGCTGCTGCTGCTTGCTGCTGCTGCTGCTGCTTGCTGCTGCTGCTGCTGCTTGCTGCTGCTGCTGCTGCTTGCTGCTGCTGCTGCTGCTTGCTGCTGCTGCTGCTGCTTGCTGCTGCTGCTGCTGCTTGCTGCTGCTGCTGCTGCTTGCTGCTGCTGCTGCTGCTTGCTGCTGCTGCTGCTGCTTGCTGCTGCTGCTGCTGCTTGCTGCTGCTGCTGCTGCTTGCTGCTGCTGCTGCTGCTTGCTGCTGCTGCTGCTGCTTGCTGCTGCTGCTGCTGCTTGCTGCTGCTGCTGCTGCTTGCTGCTGCTGCTGCTGCTTGCTGCTGCTGCTGCTGCTTGCTGCTGCTGCTGCTGCTTGCTGCTGCTGCTGCTGCTTGCTGCTGCTGCTGCTGCTTGCTGCTGCTGCTGCTGCTTGCTGCTGCTGCTGCTGCTTGCTGCTGCTGCTGCTGCTGCTGCTGCTTGCTGCTGCTGCTTGCTGCTTGCTGCTGCTGCTTGCTGCTTGCTGCTGCTGCTTGCTGCTTGCTGCTGCTGCTTGCTGCTTGCTGCTGCTTGCTGCTGCTTGCTGCTGCTTGCTGCTGCTTGCTGCTGCTTGCTGCTGCTGCTGCTGCTGCTTGCTGCTGCTGCTGCTGCTTGCTGCTGCTGCTTGCTGCTGCTGCTGCTGCTTGCTGCTGCTGCTGCTGCTTGCTGCTGCTGCTGCTGCTTGCTGCTGCTGCTGCTGCTTGCTGCTTGCTGCTGCTGCTTGCTGCTTGCTGCTGCTGCTTGCTGCTTGCTGCTGCTTGCTGCTGCTTGCTGCTGCTTGCTGCTGCTTGCTGCTGCTGCTGCTGCTTGCTGCTGCTGCTGCTGCTTGCTGCTGCTGCTGCTGCTTGCTGCTGCTGCTTGCTGCTGCTGCTGCTGCTTGCTGCTGCTGCTGCTGCTTGCTGCTGCTGCTGCTGCTTGCTGCTGCTGCTGCTGCTTGCTGCTGCTGCTGCTGCTTGCTGCTGCTGCTGCTTGCTGCTGCTGCTGCTGCTTGCTGCTGCTGCTGCTGCTTGCTGCTGCTGCTGCTGCTTGCTGCTGCTGCTGCTGCTTGCTGCTGCTGCTGCTGCTTGCTGCTGCTGCTGCTTGCTGCTGCTGCTGCTTGCTGCTGCTGCTGCTTGCTGCTGCTGCTGCTTGCTGCTTGCTGCTGCTTGCTGCTGCTTGCTGCTGCTTGCTGCTGCTTGCTGCTGCTTGCTGCTGCTTGCTGCTGCTTGCTGCTGCTTGCTGCTGCTTGCTGCTGCTTGCTGCTGCTTGCTGCTGCTTGCTGCTGCTTGCTGCTGCTTGCTGCTGCTTGCTGCTGCTTGCTGCTGCTTGCTGCTGCTTGCTGCTGCTTGCTGCTGCTTGCTGCTGCTTGCTGCTGCTTGCTGCTGCTTGCTGCTGCTTGCTGCTGCTTGCTGCTGCTTGCTGCTGCTTGCTGCTGCTTGCTGCTGCTTGCTGCTGCTTGCTGCTGCTTGCTGCTGCTTGCTGCTGCTTGCTGCTGCTTGCTGCTGCTTGCTGCTGCTTGCTGCTGCTTGCTGCTGCTTGCTGCTGCTTGCTGCTGCTTGCTGCTGCTTGCTGCTGCTTGCTGCTGCTTGCTGCTGCTTGCTGCTGCTTGCTGCTGCTTGCTGCTGCTTGCTGCTGCTTGCTGCTGCTTGCTGCTGCTTGCTGCTGCTTGCTGCTGCTTGCTGCTGCTTGCTGCTGCTTGCTGCTGCTTGCTGCTGCTTGCTGCTGCTTGCTGCTGCTTGCTGCTGCTTGCTGCTGCTTGCTGCTGCTTGCTGCTGCTTGCTGCTGCTTGCTGCTGCTTGCTGCTGCTTGCTGCTGCTTGCTGCTGCTTGCTGCTGCTTGCTGCTGCTTGCTGCTGCTTGCTGCTGCTTGCTGCTGCTTGCTGCTGCTTGCTGCTGCTTGCTGCTTGCTGCTGCTTGCTGCTTGCTGCTGTTTGCTGCTTGCTGCTGCTTGCTGCTTGCTGCTGCTTGCTGCTTGCTGCTTGCTGCTTGCTGCTTGCTGCTTGCTGCTTGCTGCTGCTGCTTGCTGCTGCTGCTTGCTGCTGCTGCTTGCTGCTTGCTGCTTGCTGCTTGCTGCTGCTGCTTGCTGCTGCTGCTTGCTGCTGCTGCTTGCTGCTTGCTGCTGCTTGCTGCTGCTTGCTGCTGCTTGCTGCTGCTTGCTGCTTGCTGCTGCTTGCTGCTGCTTGCTGCTGCTTGCTGCTTGCTGCTGCTGCTGCTTGGGCTGCTTGGGCTGCTTGGGCTGCTTGCCTGCTGCTGCTGGGCTGCTGCTTGCCTGCTTGCCCTGCCGCCGCCGCCGCCGCTGCCGCCGCCGCTGCTGCCGCTGCTTTAAACTGGAGTGGCACACCCTCTTGGTGATGGTCTCAACCTTACCTTGCGTCTAGCGCTCTAGCTGTTGCTATTTATTTTTGCGATGTGTTTCGTGGCATTTCTTAAATAAGTTTGTTAATATATATAGAACATATTTTCAATGTAATAAATAGTATGCTTTAAAAATAAGCCAGAGCGATGGCGTTGCGGTCTCAAGAAGCGACCAGCGGAACTCATTTTTTAGCGCCGCCGCGTGGTTCAAATCCCGCTCCCTCATGTATGAAGTTTATTTCTGTAGTGTCTTCCCCCACTGTGATGCCGGCTTTCCGCTGCAGTGAGGCTCTTATGCTACAGATTAAAATAGAGCACTATTCAGGCCACATCGAAATCAAACAGGTCGCTAAAATTCAGCATTTGGGCTGAATAATGGTAATCATTAACTCCCCGAGCCGGGAGTGAGCGATTCCGGTGGGTGGCATTTTTGTACCCTAGCGCTTCCACTCCGGCGAAAGTCGGTTGTCTGTCTGTTCGACGCCTGCTTTTAGCACATGAAGCCACCTTGGTCACGTGACGCTGTGACGTCATTAGAAGCTGCCCACCGAATAGTTTTCACCTATTCAGGATCTATGCACGATCCTCTCTAGCTCCAGTCCCGTGTCTGTCCTGAGGACGTAGGACCGTGGCCGAGAAGCCCGCCTTTAAATAGCTGCACTGTCCCGACTGTCTTTGACCTAAACTTGATTTCCGGATCGCAATTCTGTTTAAGCTGTCTAGCCAAGTGATGGATGTCGAGGTTGTGCCGCTGCTTTTCTCCGACTGCTTCGTCTCTCCTGACAAAGACTTTTGGATTCCTCGGTTTTGAGGATTTCAACCGGCTGGGATGCAGAGATAATGTTGAGCGCAAACGTCTGTTCTTGAGTCGTTCGGCAGCGCTTTTGCCCAAGGGACCTGGAGTGTTCCTGTATGCCAACAGCGCCAAGTATGGATCTGTTGACTTTGATAGCAATCTTTTGATTGTTTGAACAGTGCGCTCCGCTGCACCGTTAAATTGCGGATACCTGGGGCTTGACGTAACATGTGTGATTCCCACGCTTTTGCAAATTCCCTGCATTCTTGTGACGAAAACTGGCTGCCGTTATCAGTCACCAATGTTTCCGGCATGCCATACAAGGCAAAAAAGCTTTTCAACTGTAATATAACAGCAGCACAATTGGACGACTGCAACAAAGAAACCTCCGGAAAGCGCGAAAACTAGTCCAGAACCACAAGATAATGCCTCTGGTTGAAATAAAAGAGGTCCGCTCCTAGTATCTGCCAAGGAAAAGAAGGAGACTTCGACGGCATCATTGCCCTTTGTACCATCAGTTTGGCGCACTCTAAGCAGCTATTCACTGCCGAAAGCAACTCTGAGCTAATCACCGGCCACCAGACAGATTCGCGAGCTACAGCGCGACGTCTTACTATCCCTTGCTTGATGGCCTTCAAGCAAGGCTGCCAGGATTTAAGCTGCCATCCCCTGAGGGATGCCTAGGCGGTGATCATACATAAGCACCCTGTCACGTAATATAAGGTGTGCTCGGTGTCACCAGAAAGGCCTCAACCAACTGTTGACATTTGCAAAACACTGCCAACCATTCCGGCAGTAGAAAAGTAGCTGCTGGCAAGTAGTATCGCCTTGTTGCACCAGCCGCACTTTATTTAGATAGCATGATTACGCAACTTCACTGACGGAGCCTTGAACGAAATGTGAAACCTCGTCAGGTGACAACTGGCCCCACAACAGACTGACTTATTTACAAGGAGCTTGAGAAAGGGCATCAGCATCGACAGTCTGTTTTCCACGGACATAGACAATGGTGAAGGAAAACCTCATAAGCCTCATACGAAACCTTTGGATTCTCAGCGGTAACACGTCGATAGGCAATTTTCCTAGAAGAGCAACCAAGGGCCGGCGATCAGTTTCAAATTGGAAGTCAAGCCCTCTTAAGTAACATTCTAGGCGTTCGCCCGCCCAGGTGAGAGCGTGCGCTTCTTTTTCAATTTGCGCGTACCTCCGCTCAGTTGGCGTCAGGGGACGGGAGATAAAAGCAACAGGCCGTTTCTGTCCATCTGCCTGCACTTGGAGCAGCACTGCTCCGATGCCGAACGAAGATGTGTCAGCCGATAAGACTGCGGGAAGCGCCGGATCGAACTTTGCGACACACTTTGCTGACGACACCAGCTGTTTCAAAGCAGCAAACGCTCTCTTCTGCGGCTGGCCCCAATGCCGCTCTTTGCCCTTTACGAGCAGTTCATGGAGCGGCGCAGATAGTTCAGCTCGGTTTGGAACAAACCTTCCCAAATAAGGGGCCATGCCCAGAAGATTGCGCACGCCCGGTACCGCTGAAGGCGCACACATTTCTTTGATTGCTTGTACTTTCTCAGGGTCCGGTTTGATGCTACTTGAATAGACAACGTAGCCCAAAAACGGTACCTCGCGAACGCCAAAAGAACATTTAGCCCGATTGATTTTGACGCCGGCTGCAACAAGCTCCTTAGGACTGCGTGCAACTTTTCATCGAGTTCGGTCTTTTGATGAACCAGAAATCATTATGTCAACCATGAGGTTTACTACTCCCGGCAGACCATCCAAGATTCCGCCCATGCGCTTCTGAAAATATTTCGTGGCAGAAGTTATCCCAAACGGTAACCGGCAAAAACAGTAGCGGCCGAAAGGCGTGATGAAAGTGGTGAGCAAGTGACACGCCTCTGCCAGTTTAATTTGATGGAAGCCCGAGTCAGCGTCCAGCTTCGAAAAATATAATGCTCCCTCAAGAACGCCCGACACATCAACTTTCGGCAACACGGTACGCTCCCGCAGCACACTCTTGTTTAGTTGGGTTAAATCTACGCAGATGCGCACTGTGCCTGACGGCTTGAGCACTGACACGATGTCCGCACACCACTCGGTTTGCTCATCAACTTTCCAAATTACTCCTCGTTCCATTTTGAGAGTTCGACTTTCACGGCTTCTCTTAATAGAATTGGAACACGACGAGGTGTGCTTATGGCGAAAGGTGAAGAACCCTCCGTCAGCCGAATGGTGTATTCACTGGATATTGTGCCAAGACTAGAGAACAATTGGGGTACATGGTTTCAAATTCTTTTTCCGACAGGACATCGATAAACTTCACCATACCAAGGGCCTCAATGGCTGGTAGCCCAAGAGAACACTATGCACCGAATCTACCACATACAGTGTGTGTTGTGTGACTTGCTGCTTCCAAACGACTTCTGCATCAAAGGCCCCTCCAAGGGAAGGCGTTGACCTCCTGCCCCCGTTAATACTGCGCGTGACGGCTGTAACCGCGAAGGCACTACGGGGAATTCGAGCGGAACGACCGAGACTCCTGCTCCGGAATCGACACTAGCACAAATCTTCCCTCCGTTTATAGTTACCTTAACAAACCTAGCCTTTGAACCACTAAGCATCACTACAAAGTAGCTTTCTGGCTCTGACTGTAGAGCGGAAACGCCTACGTCATGTTTGGAAGGGTTGCTCATGCAGACCGCAGCGAAATGCCCTTTGGCTCTACAGCTGTTACACCGCACCGACCGAGCAGGGCACTTGAACCTAGGATCCTACGAGCGTCCACAAATCTGGCACCGCTGCATGTCCTCCTGACTCTTCTGCACTGGGCGTCCCTTAGGTTAGCGAATGTTGCTGTTGTGGTAAGTTCAGGCCCCCGTCGCTGTTTTTCTAGCTTCGCCTCGGTGGGGAGTAGTTCTCGCTGTTGTCGCTGAACCGTTTCCTTGAGGCGAGCCTTTTCAAGCGCTCTGTCCAAGGTGAGACTGGAATCCATCTGTAAGGACTCTGACAGTGCGGCATCTGCAAGTCCGACGACGAACCTGTCCCATACCATACGAGTCCGGAGGGCGCCGAAATCGAACCGGCCAGCAAGTAGATCTAGAGCGGTTGCGAACTGGTCGACTAACTCTCCGGGCTCCTGCCTGCAGTGGACACAGGCGCTTTCGTACAAAATTCGTTCTTTTTTGCCACGAAGTGCGCAGAAAACTTTTTCCAGACAGTCTCGTAGATTTAGATTCTTCTGCCAAGAGACCAAAAGTTTGAAAATTTTCCTGGCTTGCCTGCCCATGCTATACAGCAGCATCCGGACTTGGGCTTTTTCTGGCCTTTCGTTCAGACCTGTGGCGTATCGGTAGTCATCGAACTTCTGAATCCATTCTGGCCACTCCGACGTCCGGTAAAAGTTGAAGTTTCCCGGCAGAGGGATTGTAAGCGCGGCAGCGGCACTTCCGGGTGTTGATGTGGGGTGTCCATTGCACAACCTGATGTCAGCCTAGCGCCGCGGCACCGCTCCTACGAGCTCGATCCCACTTCTGGCACCATGTCGCTTCAAGGGAACGGCGCGACTCAGGAGCAGACACAGACAATCCAGTTGACAGATGAGGGGCAGAGGACCCCCGTCTTTATTTCCCGCTTCCTTAAATACCGGCATGCGGTGATCAGCTTCCAACGTGCGCAGCCTTATCACGGTTGCGCATGACCGTGTGAGCACAAGTCAGAATGAGACAATTCACATTCCAAAGTAATATAGCGACATTGCAGCAACGATTATCTATAGACAGCTTGTTGAACTGTAGGCCTTGTAAGCTGAGCTTGAAGAGGCTTCATAGACAACGGAGCCTTCACTTTCGGGAGCTTGCTCACCTGCAAAACAGCCGACGGAATCGTTCGTACTGATGCAAACAGCATGGGAAGGGCCAGCTGTGCCACAAAGAAGGAAAAGGTGCATCCAGATATAGGAACAAGTTAAGAAACCACTAGCGCAGGTAGCTGAGAAGGATAGTGGAATGACAGAACTGAGCAATTCAAAGCAGGTTCACTTGGCGTCAGGTCGGGGCCCATCCCATCTTTCCACTGACACTCGCGATTTTGCTGAAGCATAAACATACATTTGACTGTTAGACGTTTGTCCGGCAGGTTTCGCTAGAGCGGACAGAGATGTTTCTTATTACGAGGCTTGTGGCTGCTCATATTGAAATAGGCTCGGCCACACTGCATTAAACGTTTTTAAGTTATGAGGTGGTGTATTGTGCAGAGATGGTTTTCCATGAATTATTTCATTGCGGCGGAGGGCTAAAGCTGCTTTGTTTTGAGGGCAACCCGAGAGGAAGGATGCATAGTTACCACCCCAGTTCTCGCTCTTTGATTGCACTAACAATTTACGCTGGGCGTGATCATGGGCCTAAATAGCAGTTCACGCATTAGCGCGAGCTGTGGGAGCTCTTCGCCATGTGACCAAATTGTTTACAGTTGAAATAACGAAGAACGCATTCAAGGTACTCTTCCACATGGTGACTTCTGAAGCGCAGATGCACTCTTTCCGGCACCGGACAGTCTTTCCTGAATGCAGGTGTCACTGACCAGCGGCGCGGGATTCCACCACCCCGTCTCCTTGGCGCTGGTACCTTGTCTGACGGTGAGCCGAGATCGCTACTGTTTCTCTTAAAAATTGAAGAAGTTTTCATCACTGTATTGAAAAAGAAAATGGCGAATGTTTTCAACATTCCTTGAGTATGTCTCAGGAATAAAGGGTGTGTGACATGTAGGTCAGCGACATCAGGTGGCAATAGCAGACGCTTAGAAGACGCGAAGGATGCAATACATAGTAGAGACTGGGGTCAAAATGCGACACAAATTTGCCAACCGTCGCCTTAATTTTTTGTTCAAGGAAATCAAAAACAAATGCTACTGAATTTTTCAACATCGTCCTGACTCCACGATCACTAAATATTTAAAATACAACCTATGATCAAACCTATTATCAAACCATCTATGATCAAACCAATTAACCCTATTCCTGCAAACTTCTTAATCTCATCCGCCCACCTAACTTTTGCCTGCCCCTGATACGCTTGCCTTCTCTTGGAATTCATTCCGTTACCCTTAAGGACCAGCGATTGTCTTGCCTTCACATCACACGCCCTGCCCAAGTCCATTTCTTCCTCTAGTTTTCGACTAGGTTGTCATTAACCCTCGCCTGTTCTCTCACCCACTCTGCCCGCGTCCCGTCTCTTAACGTTACACCTATCATTTTTCTTTCTATGGCACGCTGCGTTTCCTTTAACTTAAGCTGAACCCTTTTCGTTAGCCTCCACGTTTCTGCCCCGTTGGCGAGTACCGGCAAGATACAGCTGTCGTGCACTTTTCTTGTCGGGGATATTGGTACACTGCCACTGATGATCTGAGAGAACCTGCCATATGCGCTCCATCCTATTCTTATTCTTCTAGTTATTTCCCCCTCTTATTCCGGATCAGCTGTCACTACCTGCCCTAAGTAGACGTACTCCTTTGCCACTTCCAGCACCTCCCTGCCAATTGTGAACTGCTGTTCCTTTGCTAGACTGTTGAACATTACTTTGGTTTTCTGCATGTTAATTTTAAGACCCAGCGTTGTGCTCTGCCTGTCTAACTCATTGATCATGATTTGCAGTTAACCTCCTGAGTGACTCAGCAAGGCAATGTCATCAGCGAAGCGCAGATTATCTAGGCATTCTGTATTAACTCCTATCCCCAACTGTTTCCAATTCAGGCCTCGGAATATCGCCTGTAAACAGGCCGTGAATTGGCGAGATTGTGTCTGCCTGCCTGACGCCCTGCATTATTGGAATTTTATTGCGGACTTTATGGACGACTAAGGTAGCTGTGCAGTTCTTATGTATATAATACCTTCCATTATTTTGCATAAGGCTCTTCTACACCCTGATTACGCAATGCCTGTATGACTGCTGAGGTTTCCACTGAGTCAAATGCTTTCTCGTAATCAATGAAGGTTATGTACAGGGGTTGGTACTAGATTCAGATTCAGAATATGCTTTAATGTTTGAACCGCCCCCCCCCCTCCCTACCTACCCTCTCCGGCACGGCACGCTGTCCTCCGGGTGAGGAGTAGCGGGTTTATTCACTACAAGACTAGCACTTAAATTTAAGTGATGCTGCAGCTGCCAGTTGGGTCAGTTCCTTTTGCACCCCAGAGTCTGGGCTTCTTAACACTTCACTCCATTTTTCATCGTCTTGATATTTGCTTTTTCCCGGAGCTTCTTCGCATTTTCTGATGATGTGGTCAATGTCGGTCAATCTTCCGCCAAAATATGCATTGGTTATATTCTGCACATTTCCCTATCACCTGACTGATAGTGTGAATATGATTTGTTGTTGAATATTCTTTGCGAAAGCCCGCCTAATCATTTGGTTGATTAAAGTCTAAGGTTGCCCTGATTCTATTTGCGACAACCATAGTAAATACCTTGTAGGCAACAGATAGTAAGCTGATCGGTCTGTAATTTTTCAAGTCCTTGGCGTCTCCTTTCTTATGAATTAAGACTATGCGTTCTTCCAAGCTTCTGCTATGGTAGAGCTCATATGGCGTTGCGTATACAGGGTGGCTAGTTTTTTTAGCACAATTTCTCCTCCGTCCTTCAACAGATCTGCTGTTACTTGATCCTCACTAGCTGCTATTCGCCTTTCCGTTGCTCCTAAGGCGTTCTTTACTTTTTTCGTTACTGCCTGGATGACGCATTGCTGTGCGCTACTTTTTCTATTACTAACGTTCTGCTTACAATGGCTACTGTATACATTTGTGTCGAAGTCTTTAGGCTTCATTAACTATCTTATCTATATTGCTAATGACATTGCCCTGCTTGTCTCTTAACGCATACATTTGGTTTTTACGTATTCCTATTTTCCTCTTCACCGCTTTCAGGCTACCTCAGTTCTTTAGAGCGTGCTCGATTCTTTCCATATGTAACTTCCCTTATAAAAATGAGCCTTGAATTTATGTTGACGCAATGTTGAGCTGTGTTGAGCCAACACAAATTCAATGAAAATTCAACTCGTGTTGAGTTTACACAACACTCACCCAACAGAATTTCTGTGCCCAAAACCTCAATACAAATATGGTGCATAATTTCTGTTGAATTTCTGTTGTTTTTTTCTTTGAGCACCCACCAGAAAAATGTTCAACAGTAAGTGCTTTGCAACCATCCGTAGCACTGTGTGCCACGTCATGAGCTGTTCTGACAGGAGAATCTACTGCTATGTTAGAAATCGGCTGCTACTCTTGATTCATGCACAAACAAAACGGCGCGAAATGCGGGGACAAAAGAGAAACATACACGACAGACCAGAGCCACGGTGTCTCCGCGACGACGCCTCCCCTCTCGCGAGCACACACCGTCGCCTGCAGTTCTTTCGATAGAATTAACGCACACACCTCTCGCTGAAATTTGATCCGTTGGCTACAAATGGACTTCTACAGTGGACTTAGGGTTGCTTATTGACGGCGGAATTTATCTCTGATCCATCAAGGCGACTATTTGGTCCGAGACCCTTTTCTCAAGCATCACACCTTAGAAGACCCAAGGACCAAGGCAGGTGAAATCTTTTACCCATTAAAAACCGGTGGGTACCCGGGGGCACTGGGGATCCAACCTGGCACCTCCCAAATGCGTTGAGTGAAAGAAAAATCTCCCACATCATTAGCACTAATGAACTTCACAAGAACCACTTGAAAGCATGCACAGTGTCTGCATGCTGGCAGGTAATGCCGCTCTTTCTTGTTTTGGTAAAGTTATCTTATACCCAACCACACTTGCCTTACGAGCAATTGCAGTGGATCGACAAGATGGCATTCATCAAATGCTCTAAGAGATATGATAGAAAATGACATAAAAACTGAAATGTATGAATTGCTTATTCATTGCCTGTAACATTCCTATACTTCTGCTTTCTCAAAATGTCAAGGTAAGGACTATGAAAAGCAGAAGCTGGTTTTTTGAATAATACTGCGGTGTTATCAGTAGCTATAGACGGATAAAACTCATGATCAAAGCAGCAAATGCCCTTCATACGAGGCATGGCCCCTACCGATCGTCATGATGTCCTGGTTTATCCAGGATTAATGCCTGTGCACCTGCCATTTGCCTGTGATGTCATGCTAAAGCATGCAAGGGGATTAATATCGCGATGTCATAACAATTGGTTGACACTATTGGCTGTAGGGCCTGCTTTAAAGAGTACTTGTTACATCATTCTTTTGTTACATCACACTGTAGTAATTTATGCATGCTTTACACAATACTCATTAATAACAATATTACTGCAGAGTAGGCAGAACACAAGAATGATTGTAATGTGCAGCAGTGTTGTGCTTTTGTTTACCCGCCGCGGTGGCTCAGTGGTTAGGGCGCTCGACTACTGATCCGGAGTTCCCGGGTTCGAACCCGACCGCGGCGGCTGCGTTTTTATGGAGGAAAAACGCTAAGGCGCCCGTGTGCTGTGCGATGTCAGTGCACGTTAAAGATCCCCAGGTGGTCGAAATTATTCCGGAGCCCTCCACTACGGCACCTAATTCTTCCTTTCTTCTTTCATTCCTCTCTTATCCCTTCCCTTACTGCGCGGTTCAGGTGTCCAACGATATATGAGACAGATACTGCGCCATTTCCTTTCCCCAAAAAACCAATTATTATTATTATTATTATTATTATTAATATTTGTATTTAGAGGCAGGAATTCAGTTCAGCAGAGTGAAGATGGCATTCCGACAAAAAATGGTACCAAAGTACAAGGTTTAAAAGCGAGCAGTTTATTGCACACAAGCTAATTTTTCAAATACAATATTCAGATCTGAACACATTTCTCAACAACATCCAAGGCCAGACTTACTTCAACACATAACGTCTGCACAACACTACGCCTTTAGTCACTATTTACACAACTGTACAGGCGATATCAATGAGCTATTTACAAGCACAGCAGAACACTTGCAAAATAAAAGTGCATGTACAATGTGTAACCCCCTCCCCCTTTCTCTTATATTTATACCTCACATTTGTAAGAAATGCTCACATGACACTTTTCTGCTAAGTGCTCCTAATATATTTACACTCTTAAGGCAGCATTTAAATGGCAATTTCCACATGTATATTTCACATTCTGCTAACACTAGCTCTGTTTCATTCAAGTACACTCGCTGCACCAGTTCCTTAAATTTCTTCAGCAGAGCTATAAGCGTGCAGTGCAACTTCTGGTAGTTGAAATGCAACTTTGCACTGGCTGTTCAAAAAAAGAATGGTCAGGTGCAGGCCAGGTCAACAACAAACTGCAGCCAGGTGCATGACACCCACGTAAGCGGCTGGCAATATCTTGAACCATATGAATTTTGCCATAAACCAGCCTCAATGCACGTGCACATCATGGCAGCTGCAGCAAAACGCCCGTGTTCTTTTACTGTTTACTGCACATGACCCAAGCGTCAACGTGCAAAGTGCTGAAGCGAAGGGACCGCTCAGGCGACTTGATGAATATGGACTGACCAGACTGTAGTGATGATGATCGCAACTTTGAAGAAGTTGACTCATCTACAAATGGAGATGATAGGCTCCAACAACAGGCATCGCCTCAGACAGACAGCACTTTGGTACTGGGCACCCAGTGAGGCTGGTAAACAAGTATGCACATTCAAAGTCAAAGGAATATAATGGCTATCGCATAGCGAAGCAAAGTTGGAAAGATCCTGAAGAAGTGCATGAACCACTATCTGCATCACGTGAAGAGAAAGCAGCAGCCTTGAAGAATGAATTTAACGTCCTAAATGTTTCGAAAACAGAGCAGCTTGTGCCACAACCAATGGTCTCACAGGTTTTCATATGAAAATTACCCCCAAAGGGGATACATAATTGCTAATTACATGTGACAAAATGACAGCATAGCAATTCCCCATGGACACCCGTACTACAGATGTCCTTGCATGTGTTGGTTGACAGTTCGACGGCCGACCGATGGCTGGTGCAAGCTATGATTAGCAGTTCTGTGCTAGACGTCACACAAATTTTAACACGGTCAGTCCTGCACTGGTGCAACATATGGGAGCCCACAGTCTTTTCTCTAGAAACTGCCGTCTCACTGAGTGTGACAGCAACACAACACCGCCAATAAGACGCATCAATGGGATCCTTATGCTATCACATAAAATGGGCAGTGCTTATTACATACATTGCAAACTGTGACTTGACGTGACATGCCTGGTAGCCAACTAATACTGTGGGCCTCTTCACCAAGGCTCTCAAACATATGAAAATTTCGGCATCAAGATCATGGACAAGGTCTTATGTCTATCAAGGAGAGGTGTCAGTGGTGTGGCACCTCTACAACAGCTGCTTCTTATGACAGAACAAAAGGTACATATGGACTCATACAAACTCTAGCATTTCATTTTCATTCACTACACACAAGTAGAGAGATTCTGTGTCATTCAGACATATGCACTTTTTTAAAGACTCTGCGTCAACGACGCAACTTTGTGATGTACACTCTGTCTTCACAAACTGCAAATTCTTATCCAGGGGGACATTACTGAACACTGCTTGGTTTACACTCAGGACATCAACATGCACATCAACATGATCACTTCTGCCTGAAGAATGACTGCAAGGTAAAAGGATTTTGACAATGCGACCAAAAAGACCGTTCGTGGATACATAGGAATTTCTTCTGCGAGATTTGTCGAGGCCTGCAGTGCAGAATTTGAAAGGCCCAAGCACCATTTTTCGGAACACTGTACCACCCTCCACACTTTCACCTTTGCCCAAAAGCAGAACGCACCCCACTTTAGTGAAGTTCTTTCTCAAAGTATACCCTTTCATCAGACATCTGAAGTCGGATTCTAGAATGTGGCGCTCTTTTCGGTTTAGTGAGTGTGCTGACCATAGTGTTGAAAGTGCCTGCAGAATACAGAACTTCTGAACAATTTGGAAATGAGGGTATCGGGTTCCTTTCACAAATCTACATAGTGTCCCGTTCATTGCCTCAAAAGGAAAAAGGGAATAACCCCACAATGGCCCCCAGTTTTTCACACTTTCCACGAGGTGAAGCAGGAGATGGGAGTTATATGTCATATACTCTGTGCCGTATAAGGTTTCATAATCCATAAGAAAATTTACCATTTCTTTCTCAATTCGGAGAAGCTCTTCTATGTGTACTGACGGACCAAGCAGATAGTGCATCATGGCAACAAACCTTAACCAGTGCTTGTAGTGCTTTTCTGGAACAAAGTCCTTGAGCACAACAGGCGAATAGAACAACATCCAGTTCTTCCACTCTGACGCCTTCCATTCTTTGATCTGTGATAGTGACCTTGGGAGTCTCGATACCTCCCATATAGGAGTCAGGCTTAGTAGCAACTTGTTTGCATCTTCAAGGTGCTTGCGCAGTCTGAACTTCCGACAGCGATGTGATTTGAGCCACATGAACAAGGTGCTTCGAACGAAGCCTAAGCACACCGCGTGCATATGGTCAACTGCAAACCCTCCTCCAAATGTAAAAAATGCAAGCATTGTCAAAACACTTGCACCCTTAATGCCACAGCTTGCCTGCTGACTGACGCTTGCCTTACTGGCATGCTCAGCAAAAGAATCTTGTGTCCTCGGCTTGGGCAATGGTGTGGCTGGTGGATACACACGGCAAAAGCCATTACCTTTAGCTACAACTTGGCCAGGGTGCTCACACCAAGCACAACCATTTGCCCCATTAAATTGGGTCATATTCATTACATAGCACCTTGCGACGCTGTCCACTGAACAGGGTCCAGGAAATGCCTTCGGCAAGTGTGTATTTCCATCTCTGTCCTGCCACGTGACTCCCTCAGCAGACAACTCATTTATTGCCTTCACAAATGGAATAAAAAATGTATTCATTACTGGCTTCCCAGACCCTACCCACAAGCCTGCCAAAAGAAGCTTCTCTCTCCGGTGCTTGTAAGGCAGTTCATTCACCATTACCAGCAGTGGCCACATACTCAGATTTGAACTCTCAAAGAGAGGCACACCATCAGTGTTGAAGGTGAGTGTGACATCATCGGCAGACAAAGGCAATTTATGATAATGAATGCTTTGTGTAATGTCTGCCACTTCGTATTGAACCGAGGTTCCCTCTCTTTTAGCCACTGTAGACTCTAGCACCTCTCGGAGCGGGCTTTTGAGGTCCATGACAAGAAAAAAGGAAGAAGATTTGATAAGACTCTCATGTGTGTGCACTAAATTATATTTAGGACATGAAATATCTTCTCCTTCCATCGCCTCACCTATGTACTCAGTGCAAGCAGTACAGTAAAATTGCTTTTTGTATTGCTTTTCGCAGGCAATAAAATGCCTAAATAAGGCATATTTCGATCCTGGGTATGTCACCCCTGAGGGCAAGTGGGCACCAATAAGTCGTACTAGGCTCTCTGTCGCCTCCTTGGAGCAGCCATGTCGCAAACTGTGAGCCATCACCATGAGCAAGCTTTCTGCTTGCGTTATATTTGCTCCTGGAAACAGCAAGTCATCCTAAAAAAAGAAAAAAAAACAGTAACCAACATTTGAAGTGCAATGCGAGCGTGTTCTGAGCAAACGAGCAAGGTTTCATGAAAAACGCTGTGCGTGGAAGATGCTCTAATAACTGTACATTACTGCATTACCAATCGTCTTCATGACATTACAATGCATCTCGCTGCTAGACTGTATGCGTCTTTAGGGAACAAAAGATAAAATTGCACTCAGAATGACTAGAAATTAAATGACATCACTTTCAAGCATTTCAACTACTAGTTTGTAGAAAAAAAAGTGTACACATTTGTGGCAATGACTATGTGAAGAGACCTCAAGTGTGCTCGTCAAGTGTGCTGTGCGGCCATACCGCAGTCCTCTCGACATAAAAAACACCTGCATTAGGACTGCAAATTATGTCAGAAAGTATTGTAAGGCAGCTTACTGATGGAAGAGGCTCAAAAGCTTTTGAATTTCTTCTCCGTCTTAATGGGATATGATGAACGGTGCACCTGCACTTGTAAATGCAGATAACGAAGGGTGCCTATTAGTGACAGATAGAAACATGCTAAGTGATGTTTTGTTGTTTGGTAGCTTTCAGCTTGCAAAAATGTGGTACTATCGAGACGCAACTTTGTGTGCAACAAGCAATCTAGTCACACAGGAGCCTCTTATGACTGCCACATCATTTAAATACTGCATATAAGAGCATGTAAGCCAGACTTCAACATCTAGAAGTGCGGTCTCAAGCAACCGGACAATAATAATTTTTCCATTTCTGTTTTCACTCGCTGGTCCTGCAGACTTTTCTTCCCGACAGTACATAGGTGCACAGTTGTCCATTTGCTGACACTTGAAGCAAGTGCAACACATGTTAAGCTCTCTTACAAAGGGATAAGAACTCTGTGGGCTCTTCATCTCTTAAACAAGGAACAGCATTTAAATTGAAAAATACTATATTCTCCTGTCAACATTGCATGGCGGCTCTTAAAAAGAAACAGCACTTAAACTGAAAATAACCTAACTATAAGGTTCTGCTATAAGCTCCTGTCAAACAACATATAATCCATTATCCCTTTTCATACTGCAGTACAGTACGGCCTACTGATAAATGATCTGGTCTATAGTCTATGGGGGTATAACATCCCAAAATGACTCTGGATATGAGGGACGCCATAGTGAAGGGCTCCGGAAATTTCGACCACCTGCGGTTCTTTAACGTGCACTTGCATCGCGCAGTACACGGGCCTCTAGAACTTCGGCTCCATCGAAATTCGACTGCCGCGGCAGGGATCTAACTCGCGTATTTCGGGTTAGGAGCCGAGCGTCACAACCATTGAGCCACCACGGCGGCTAAAAAATACACACGACTGCGTGGCCTCCACGCTTCGTGAAACTCTACAACCGGCTAACGGCGAAAGCAGCACCAGGCGCATGCCCGGAAAAAGCAACCAAGCGTACTAACGGCGCATGCTTCTTATCATGAAGTCTTTTCTCGCCAGCTTTCGCGGCAGCGCTTCGCGAAACTCGGAGGCCACGCGATCGCGTGTTCCCTTAATTCAGCAGTTCACCGCACATGCAGAAACAAATGGCAAGGGCTGTTACCAATTCACCAGTCCGCTCATCCGGTGAGGCCTCGTGACTTTCGGGTTCATGCGGTTCAGGTTCGCTTTCTTCGGACGAGACGTCGTCAACTTCGTCCGATGAGACATCTTCGGGAAAAGCGCCTTCAGAAGATTCACAAGAACGTGAGCGGCTGTGCGCAGTCTCCCCAGCACAGGCACCAGAGCTGGAATCTGTAACGCCGGCTGTGTTCTGTTCTTCATTACTTGCATAGGAGCTTTCATCACCCGATTCATCCGAGTCACTATCAGCTCGAGAAGCTGATGGCGCGCCAAGTAACTCCCGCTGCTTGAACCTACACTTTGAACGATGCGGAACCTCGGCCGACGAGTCCCATAAGTATTTACTGTACTGCCTTTTCGGAGGCATGGTGGCAGCAGGCACAGTACCAGGTTAACTGGAGATTATATGGGACAGGAATCTATATATATCTTCCGTGTTATGGTCACCCGTGCTTTCCAAGAAGCTTTCAAAGGATCGTCGGTCGCTTCTACCAGTAACAAAGGAAGGGCGCTCGCATGGGCGTTAGGATGTTGTTGTCATCGTCTGCTATTTATGACGGCGCTACTGGCATTCGCGTATGCAATTTTCGAACGCGGTTTGAAGTGCATGTGCTAGGATAAATGATTACTCTCCTCTCACTGCCTACCGGTGCATTTTTCCTGTCTTATTATTTTGAAATCGAGTAATGAAGCGTGCTTGAAGTAAAGTAATGGCAAATGCAATCTTGCCCAACAGGTTGACTGTAGCGCCACACCAACCGTAGGTGCCCTTCCCTAGCGGCAAAAGGCATGAGTGCAGCCAAATACCGCACCTGTAATTCCAACCATCCAAGCCAAGCCACCAAGCCCTGTTTGCGCTCCAGTCGGTTCAGCAGGTGCAACAGGAAGGCCTCGTGTTTCTACCCAGTCCGTGACAATGAGCCACATTTTGATAAAATGGGTGGAGGAATCTAAGTGGGATGTTTATCCTATTAAATCCCTCGCGGACCCTGCCATCGGCATCCGACTTTTAACCGAAGAAGGCGCCATAAAACAATTGAAAGGCTCAGTTCTAAGCGTTTTTTGGAAGGAGGGCGAGCAGCCGGCGAAAGCTGAATTGCTGTACCTAGGTGAGTACTTGTATTTCTTTTGCGTGTTTAGTCAATTTTACGCCTTTTCAGGTAGTGGAGTTCATTTGCATTGTTTCTGTCAGGTAAACAAGCCTCACTAGAAAAAAAAAGGGCGAAACTTGCCGCGGAAGCGCCAGAATGCGTGGACAGGCGGAGGGAGGACAGCCAACCGTCAGCCGGGATGGCCACGTGCAATGTGCGTATCAATGATGCTGTTACGTGTGTTCTTTGCACTGTCGTTCATTTCAAAGCGATTTCAGTTCAAGGGGGGCCGTTTGAATATTTGTGCGTGCGCGGTGGCGAACGCAATATCAAGGATAACTGTGGGCATTTCACCACAGATGCTGTTATTTTAACATGCTTTTAATGCGGGGCAATTTACTGTATCAGGTTTACTAATAACTTCGTTCCTGTGCCTCTTGACGAGCAAGGGAACAAAAATGTGTTCCGCGTGCATTCGCAACCTGCACGCAGAAGTTGCATATGTAAACCCTTTACTGCCTAGGCCATCGATTATTTTCTCTGTGTGGTATTTAAATAGTGTGATTTATAAATTTTTGCCGCAAAAGACGGAAAGGCGGGAAACCAAATACTTTAGAGGACATCCAGGCCTGGGCTGTTTGTACACGCCTGAGAAAAAGTAGAGACCACAAGAACGGTCACACAACTGCATGCAAGGGCTATAAAGTAACGAACTGCTCAGGACTTTGTTTAGGTCTGTTGCCAATTATTGCATTGGTGCAGATGGTAGTTCGTTGCATGTGCTTAGCGGCCCAAACCTAGCTGATGCATAGGTGCCCCTGCGCTTGCTGCTACGACGATGAGTTGCTAATCATTTGTAATAGCATGATCTACAATGCTGCATTTTGCTGCTGATGGTAGGGCTTTTTGTGTGTGGGGGTGTGCATTGATCAAATTATCATCAGACTAACTATGCTACGTCCACTGCAAAACAAAGGCCTCTCCTGCTTCGCTTAAACTGACCCTGTCGGGTTCCAGGCATAGTTAACAATGTCTCCTTAGAATCTTTCAAACATCTCCTCATAATGTCTGGGTATAGCTGTGGAAACCTGCGCAGTCATGAAATTTATGAGCATGAGCACTGAAGTGCGTGCCGAGCAGCCTCGAACTCTACTTGTGGTGATGCACGGCGATTGCTTTAAAAAACAGTAGAAAGGGAGGTGCGTTTCTCCGTTTGCCAGAAGCAGGCAAGGCAGCAGAACCCTTTTTGCCACATTGTGACAAGTAGCCACCGCACATTGCCACAACTAGGGTTTGTAGCTATCTGCCATAGGTTTCTGTGTTCACGACCATAAGTTCATTGACTGCACTGTTGTCGGCACACTTAACACGATTGCTTGACAGCATGGCTTGGACGGACGCCAGTTCCATTGAGCGTTGGCCACTGTTGCTGAGATAATATCTCAGTATGTTTACGGCAGCTAACCACAGCCGGAGTTCAGCTCGATTTGACTGGTCGACTTGTCTTTCTCCTGTGTCTGACCGGCGGGGGAAGAGCACCCACTTGACAGGCTTGTTTTGTCACTTTTTGGTCGTGGCTGCAGTCTCATGTGCACCCGGAAAATGTTGCGGTTTGCTTATCTCAGCAAAGCAACATGGTGTGCGATGTCTTGCATGCCTTTCGAGTTTGGCCTCAAAGTGTGCATCGAAGGGTTCTTTGCAGGGCGGCTTCCTGCGTAGTCTATGCTGCTCTGGAGATCTAGTGTCGGGGCATAGGAACTGCATGTACATGTCTTGAGCTAGAAAGACTCGTCGATGCGATTCAAACTAAGCTTTTAATAAAGTGGAGTTTTAGGCCAGTTGGTGATTCATGATATCCAGGTTGCCTTAGCATGAGACAAACGAGGACAAGAGAGGGACACAGGACGAGCGCTCGTCCTGTGTCCCTTTCAACACAGACTGCTGTACAGGGCAACACTCATCGATGACGTCTCGTCTTGAGTCTCCGAATCTGCAGTGTCGTTTCCGCGATGTTCTAGGTTATCCGCAGTTTCCTTTTCGCACTCAGCGCGGTTCCTTAATATTTGGGTACCATTCTTTCCATTCAGCATGTAGAAAGTGCAAAATATGATGGACCTCAACCCTAGCATCACCACTTGTATAAGTATCATATTATTGAACAAAAACCTGCAATGGACTAAAGGCTCCACTACGGTACCTGTTTCTTCCTTTCTTCTTTTAGTCCCTCCTTTATCCCTTCCCTTATGGCAGGGTTCAGGTGTCCTGTTCAGGTGTCTGCTGATATGTGAGACAGACACTGGGCCATTTCCTTTCCCCAAGAAATCAATTTTCAATTTTCTGTAAAGGGTGTGATTCCCCTAGCCTGTCAAACATTGTGCAAAGCCTGCCATTTTCTAGCCTGCAAGACAGCAGGAAAATAAATAATTTCAGGGCATATGGCAATAAAATTAGTAGGGTTTTCAAGGGACTATGCAATAAATTAATTGAGATTACATAAAGCAGACGAGAGATAGGCATTTCATCACTCGTCACCCCAATGCAAGAATTTTCAAGCTAGCATCAATAACACCGAAGATATAGACGATTTAAAATTACGCTCCTCCTCTCCCCCCTCAATTCGTACACGCGGGGCACCAGACAAAAATAAAGAAAACAGCTCTGGGACTGGGCCCCGCCCATGAATATGTCATCCGCTGACGTTCCTTTTGGAACTTGCGGTTGTCGCTCCTAGCACCCCAGCAGCAGCGTCGGCGGCGTGATTGCGGCGCGCGTCGGGTTTCTTTGCTTGTCGTCTGTTGTAGTTAGCAGTAATAGACCGGAACCTCAAGGCGCGACTGCTCGCTCTTACGGCCGCGATGGGCATCGAGCCCTATGCGTTCACGCCATACCGACTGAACGCCAGTGACGACAGTAGCGACTCGGCGAGCCACTGCGAGTGGCTCCGGAACTCCATACAGAAGGAGGCGGCAGAGGAAAATTGAAACCATATGCGCGAAGGCAATGCCCTGGCTCGCGCTTGCCTGAGAGAGTCGTGCGGTGGCACGAGCAGACGATTTTCACGGCTACCGGAAGTGTGCCTGTGACTTCGTGGCTGCCGTGGCTCCAGCGAATGAGAGCGTGTGGTGGCCCGGCGACGTCATGGGTACAGTGACGTCTTTTTTCACGATATAAGTTTAAAAATCGGTCACTACGAGGACACCAATCAGCCCGCAAATTTTAAAAAACACGGTTTTTAAAAATTCATAATAAATTGCCGGTTCAGTTTCGAAGACTCATACTTGGTGTGAATGCTTCTTAGCATAATTTCTAAGCATTGAAAACATTTACAAGTGACTTATTATTCATTGCATAGTCCAATAGTCTCTTTAACGCAGTAAAACTGAGTAGAGGTCATGATTTTGCTTTGCTGGGCCGTCGACACATCTGGGGACAATATTACACTCCTGTTAAGCTTGTCTGATCTGTTTGCACTGCAACAGCCGCCGCGATGGCTTAGTGGTTATGGCGCTCGGCTGCCGGCCTGAAAGACGCGGGTTCGATCTCGACCGCGGCGGTCAAATTTCGGTGGAGGCGAAATGCTAGAGGCCCGTGTACTGTGCGATGTCAGCGCACGTTAAAGAACCCCAGGTGGTCGAAATTTCCGGAGTCCTTCACTACGGAGTCTCTCATAGCCTGAGTTGCTTTGGGACGTTAAACCCCTATAAGCCTATTTGCACTGCAGATGTGCAATTCACGGCATAACTGTGTTCTGCAGTTCAACACGAGGCGTGTTTGGCTGCGGTGATAGCCTAGTGCTCTCGCGCAGCGGCCTGCAAATCTGATCAGTTCACCTCGCCGCGGGTTCGACTCTCAGTGGTGGATGTTATCCTGATTTCTTTTTAATTTACCTGATGTATCATCGCTATTGCTAGGAAACTGCACAAGATCCAATGATCACAAAATTCCTGGTTGATGTTAGTGAGCAAAACTGCTTTTGCACTAAAAGCTTATGGGTTGTATGTGTACTCGCAGGTGGTATCGAAAATCACAGATAGCAAGTGAAAAGGGTGATGTCATCAAGCGTCCTTATAGTACAGCAAGTCGAGCACTGCCACTTCAGACAATCGTATACATGTCGCTCCTCTATACAAACCTACCACTGGCCGACCTCCATGTGGCGTCATTCATGACCTGACAGTCGTACCAAAATTGTGACGCGTCGCAGCGCTGACATCAGTCCAAGCCAGCCCAAGCCATGCTGCCGAGCGTTAATGTTAAGCATGCTGATGGCGGTACAACCTTCTCGTTAAGCTCAATTACAGTAGTTGCCAACATCTCATTAAGGCTGCAGAATTCCTTTTTGTTTCCAGGGATGTCACATCTAGCTCTCTCCTTGACATTAATCAGCAACATAGTACGGTGTCACCCGTTAACATTTTATATGCTTCATCTGCCCTCCTAACATCACTAAACCCTAGACATCCAATACCTGGAAATTCTTCTAACACTGCCAGGCTAGCCTCACTCTTAAGGTTTTTGCGTTACATGTTGCCAGGTTTAGTTTCCAATGGCAGCCTGTCTGGATCGAGCGATTGTTAGGACTCTCCACTGCATTGTTGTTTAGAGTGCCGCCTTGGTTAGTTGCTCTGCGGCTGCTGGGGATTGAGAGCTAGAGGTTGATTGACTGCAATTAGCCATGGATTAACCATAATGGCATAAAGATCGGTTGATGCCAAGGAATGAAGGTCCTCCTTTGGGGCATTTTGCCACTTCTTTCTTGAGCTGTATCTGACTGTAGTAGATGCATAGTTTATAGCCAGAAACTCAACTGTGAGAGCTTTAAAAATTTCAAAACCGCCTTCTCTGCTTTCCTCTTATATTAATGTTAGGTGCAGTGCACTACAAACCTTGCTTATGGGGGTGGAGGACAAGGGTCCAAGTGGTCGGGAGGGTGCACTCAAACTCAAACCGTAGGCAGTCGCTAAGTAGGTGCCCGATCCGCTCATCAAACCCGTAGTTCTCACGTGCAGGAGAGTCTGCCATTGTGATGAGGTCCGAATAGGCATTTGTAAATGCCACTCTGAGCCACTGGTGACAAACAGCGTAGAATCGCAGTGGGAGAGGTCATACGGTATATCTAGTCTTTAGGGTTAGGAGCCGAGCACCATAACTACCGAGCCACCCTGGCAGAGTAGATGGCAGTTGTATTGTATAATGGCATAAAACCACTAGCAGGTTTTCGCTTCATCCTTAAAACTCCCATTTGATGGAAAAATAAGGGCTGGGTACGCAGTACCTCCAAAGTAAACCAAATCAATTTGTTCTTTTTTAGTTTCACATTACATATGACTGAATTGCTTAATAATCAACAAGAAAACTGTCACTAAGCATGGACTCGCAAGTTATTTGCTGCCATTCTATTAACTGGTAATGGGTGCTGCCAGGGGTCACAACCTCTAAGAGTGCCAGTCAAATGGCTGAAATAGTCCTTACATTTTGGTTGGTATATTTGCCCTTTGTTTTGGTGGAGTCAAGGGGTGGTTCCATATGTGTGCACAAACATGGCTGAACTTTAGGTTTCCCACTGCCAAAGCATGCCTTTGCCTACAAATTGCACAGTGTGTGCTCCTCTTTTCTTCTCAAACTAAATCAGGGGCAAACCTGAAGCGCTAATTACTTGTGGCTGTTCATATTATGAACTAACGGATGGTGTATTATGTTAATCCATTGGTGTCTTGGTTGAAGTTAGTGTTTTTAATTTAATGCATGTGGTACTTGATGAGAATATGCAACAGCAGTAAAGTGGCTTCTAAACTATAAAGGTAGTTTTTTTGCACATGGTGCTTGTTTATTTGTGACAAGTGCACACGTAAGCAGATTGTTCATATTCGCCTGTGTCCTTGATAGTGGTTGTTTTTTTCTTGTGGATTCAGTTCTTCTACCTCAGTAATGAAATGCAATCTGAAATACTCATACTTTTCAGTGCTGGATGTTTCATTATGTTAGAAATGTGTAGCCCTTGCTAGTAGCGCATATCATGTGGACATTAGAACAGCTGAAGTGTGTGCTATTCAGTTTTAAGTGGTCATGCAGTAAACTACTGCAATAATTACAAAAACCAAACCTTTTTTTTAATACTGAAGACATCTGGTATGTATACTACAGCCAGAAGTGGTTGAAACTGCTCAAGGATATGCTTCAATTTTTAAAATATTTTACATTTCAATATTTGTCATGCCACTTCTTCAGGAACACCCATGCTGTAGATCAGCTGCACAGCAGCTTAAGGAGCAGCAGGAGGAGATTTCTTGCCTGAGAAATGAAAATCAGAGTTTGAAGAGGCAGCTGGAAGCAGCCGAGAAAATAGCTGGTGAGAATTCTGGGATGGCTTCACATTCCTTGCACTTGAAATTTTAGTTTTGGCATGAAACCTGTTCTTGCAATAAATCATTAAGTGCGTGCATTTTGTGCTTGGAGGCATTACGTCATACATGTCTGAATACTTAGCATAACTGTGTGCAGTCGGCTGGTTCTTGATCACCACTTCACAGATACAACTGTTCTATGCCCGAAGCATACATTTGTACTGTGTTCGTGCTCAGCGGGTGTAATGTTTCCTCTTCTACAGCACTGTTTATTCTTTGCCTTTAACTGTCAACCCTTTCAGATCAAGATGGTCTCTTTATAAGCACGCACCGTTGGGCATTGTTAGTATTGCCATATCTATTGCTTAACGAAAATATTTGCCTGCCTGAGTTTTCAAACTTATGTCTGTGCTGACATTGTTTACTGATTTCATTTTCCTCTTGCTTTTTTTTCTGCTTCACCATTGCCCCGACACTCCTTTCTCACAGTGCAGCACAGCAAAATGGTTTGTTCTGATTAACCTTCCATGTCTTTCCTTTTCCTTCTCCTTGCTGGTAAGCACAAGTCATAACAATCTCTTTCTTGGTGTTCATTTCAGATATGAGTGTTTTAATCAGGCTGGTTAACAATGCAATATTCATTTTTAATGTAAGACGTCTGTGTTTGTTTTTAAGCAGAGCGACATCTCGGACATATCCTGCAATTTGAGATTTTATTTATGCGCAATATACTCTAGGGCATCTCATGGACTCAAGCAAGGCCCATCATATGAACTGTGTGAAAATGTTTGCAAAAAGTTCTTCAGTTGATAGCTTGTGGATAGGCTTTGCACATGGAGATGTTTCTTCATTTTTAAAAAATGTGTTTGTCAGCCAGTTGTATAGATGACAGATAGTGTTCAACCTAACACCCAGTTTCTGGAGAATCTTTGAGAGAGCCTTGATACAGTACACTCCACTGAGATGGCTCATCATTTTGTACATGAACTAGGTTGAATTCCAGCTTTATTCTAAGTAGCTATGAACCTTTGGTTCCACACATTGCCGAGCAATATTCACTACTAATGATAATAATCTTTCCTAGAATCTATGCGGCTGCTACAGCTTAGTTGCTAGGCCCCTTGCGCTTTTTGAAGGAGGAAACGAAACCTTGTGGCAGTATTTTTATTCATGTAAATTTAAAATATAGGCCAGCGATAGGAATGCCTCTTGAATATTTGTGTATTTTGGAAAGGAAAATGTACGAAGCCTGCTCTGCGAAACAGGCATTGGCTACCCTTAACATGCCCAGAAACCGGTGTTTTTGTTTTAAAGGGCCCCTGATATCATTTTGGTGGGCTCATTCTAGTGGACCAGATTTGTAGAAGTGGTCTTTGTGGGCATTCGAGTCATATTTGGAAGCTCTGCATGAACCCTATCATTTGGAAATAATTTTTAAAAAATCTGCTCGCAGTAGCTTGCAACCGGTTACGGAGACACGCCTCACCGCCTCTGCCCACTGATGTCATTGGGGTGGGGGACGCACGATGAGGTGTGTCTCCTTAATCGATTGCGAGGTACTGCAAGCAGAGATTTAAAAATTATTTCAAATTATAGGGTTCATGCACAGCTTTCAAATATGAATTGAATGCTTACAAAGACCACCTCTGCAGATATGTTGCACTAGAATAAGCTCGTAGAATTCATTTCAGGGCCCTTTTAACTGATTCCATACTTTTTTATAATGGCAGATGTTTATAGGTGTGTTTTGTTTACAACTGGAAAATAGACTACTTACTTGCTGGTTGCTGCCTGGGCTTTGAGTGGTGTGCTCACATTCTTCCTGTTTTAATAGAATGCTAACAATTTTCTTTCCCTGTCCATTGCAGTGCCAGCCAAAATGGTGAAACGGCTGAAGAGGATGCTGGAGTCCAAAAAGGAGCCAGATCAGCCTGTTGTGCCATGTGCAAAGGTTTGTGAGCTAAAATATGATCGTTGCACGTACTCTTGAATATACAAGTGAGGTACTCTTCTGCGTTTGAAATTTTCTCTGGCATTCGATAGAGAAGTTATCACGGCTTCTTGAATTCATGCATGAGCACATTAGAGGCATGTCCTAAAATGTATATCTGCGTGTCTGCAGACCGTCGCCCCACCGGACAGTGAAAGGGAGAATCGCCAGAAAGAGGGCACTGCGGGTGATCGGCAGCACATGCATGTTTTTCGCTTAGCCAGCCACGTGCAATCATCCTTGTTGCTTCCTCAAGGCATGGAGACGAAATGCTAAATCAGACACGCATTGGTGCCTTAGTATACCAACTGAGCCGTCTACAACCATAAATTCCTCAAATCTTTGCCGCGAAGTGCTGAGCACGAACAGGTTATGAAACACGTATCGAAGAAATGACCAAATTAAGTTATGACTGGCTGTGCACTAATCAGTTGCAGTGTGATCAGTCCTAAAAAAAATTGGCAATTGAAAAGGTTATTGTAGAGGCATGCATGTAAATAGATGCTCAGGAAACCCCAAAAAGCCCTCCATCATACCTCGGTGTACCATAGATCCAATTTGAGGACACCTGAAGTAGATGGTCATACAGTGCAATATGCTCAGGTAACGTGAAAGAGCCCATGCTTTCCTAGCAGGCACTTCATCTAGTCGCTAGGTTATTACAGCACTACAATTCGCATTGAACCCATTAATGCAGGATCTCTTTCGAAAAATTTTTGCAGTTGCAGTACAGTTAAGTAATTTCCTCGCATTAAACAACTGCTGACATCCCAACTGCACAGAGGATAACGGGCAATCTAGCATTTCCATTGAAACAGGTGAATTCGCTTGCTTGCCTTTATCTTTGATTGCTGTGCTGTTTGCAGGTTGACATTGGGAATGGTGTACTGGTTGACCGCACCATTCTTCAAATGTTGGAGCGGCAGTGTCAAAGCAGCCCTGGGAAATTCGCCAGGGCGCTCCTTCGGAATGTGTTCACGGAGGAGGAGTTGAGGGGAAAGTCCCTCTATGGGATGAAAAATAACGTGCAAAAGGGCCTTCCTGTGAAGGAGACCCTAGACCCTGTTCGGCTGTCTGCTGTGATAGGTGAGTGTTCCATCTCTTCTCTGCTTGCTTGCTTAAAAATTAAGGGCCAAACTATAGCAAAGCATTGAAGAAGGAAAAGTATAGGTCATGTAGTTAAGTTTGAGTTTTAAGTTATGAGAGAGACCCGGCTGCTTGCAAGACTTTAGAGCAGTCCCTTCCAACACTCCACTGCCTCGCTGCTCAGAAATTTGGTGCACTTCTTTTATGGGCTATACTGTCATGGCTTCAGCCTAGAAGGCTAATTTTTCTAGCGCCAGATTAACATAGCATTCCACAGCACGACAGCACTTGCAAGTGTGTGTGTATTGGTTGCACCCATGGCGACAGCACTGATTTTGTGCCATATTATGGCACTTGGCACCCCCCTTTTCTATGTCTACATAAACTTTTCCATAGGTGAAGACTACAAGGTCCACAGACCGCAAACTGCCTTGTGCTAACATTTCTCATGGTTGTTTATTATATTATTTCTACCAGAAATGTGTGCTGGCAGATATCTTAGCCCACATGGTATGCAGAAAACACCAAACCTGGCATGTGCAGTCATGTGCGAAGGTGGAGGGACCACATGAGTGGGGATGTTTGCGTGGCTGGCAGAAGTGTGTGGGCAAATAGGCTGACATATTTTATCAGTCACCCAATGCATACCTTAAAAACAGACGCTGCACCATGAGAAAGTGCTGGCACGTGCCGCATTTGCTCGCGTATAACCTGCACCGAAATTTGAAAAAACGCCTTTAATAAGTGAGGGTGCGAGCTACCTGCTAATTTTTTCTTTTGGGGGGGTCAGCTTCACAGCAGTGCGCGATGGCGGCCTTCCACGTGTAGTCTGCCATTCTCATTGTCGTCAACGCTTGTCAAGTCGACGAGGGGCCAACGAAACGTGTAGCGGAATCCACATTCATAGTCTGTTTATTCTTCCCCCGCCATTGGCCACGTTTTCTTCAGCCAGTGTTGTTGAGCCTAGTGTCGGGAACTCTTTCATGTACTGCACCCCAGTTTGCACCATTTCCCTGCTTTGTTTTGGCGTCATGAGTGCGACTCGGTGGCAGTGTTTCGCAGCGAAAGAGAAGTTAAGCGGAAAATTTCTCTTGCTGCCGAAGATATGTGCCAAAGTTGTGCTTTCACTGTCTACGCTAGACAGCAAGGTCACGGCGTTTAGCTTAATACTTCCCGCGCTTCCTTGACGGACCTGGCGGGGCCATGTTATCCACAACCCAAGTGTGCACTACACCGCTTGTCAAACACACTCAAAGACAAGGCACTTTTCGTTCAAAGCAATCACAAAATGGCGAATGGTTGTAACCTCATGAAGACGGAGCGTCACTCTGTCGACACGGTCGGAGAAATCCAAGTGACGAAACGACGAATGACTGTATGAGACCCGCTGTGGTGGCTCAGTGGTTAGGGAGCTCGGCTACTAATCCGGATTCCCCGGGTTCGTACCCGACCGCAGCGGCCGCATTTCAATGGAGGCGAAATGCACAGGCGCCCCTGTGCTGTGCGATGTCTGTGCACGTTTAAAGATCCCCAGGTAGTCGAAATTACTCCGGAGCCCTCCACTATGGCACCTCATTGTTCTCTTAGTCCCTTCTTTATCCCTTCTCTTAATGCACGGTTCAGGTGTCCACCGAGGTGTGAGACAGATATTGCGCCACTTCCTTCCCCCAACAACCAGTTTTTAATTTTTAACGTATGAGACAAGCGATAACTGCCCCCGAGAATTTTGCAACAAAAGCAAGTTGACGGCGATGACTATCCGACTGCCACCTCGAAGTGTCAGAGATCGCAGGGACCTCTACTGGCAAAAATGAGGTACCAAAAGTATTTCAAGCCAATCCAACTGCAGAGTAAATCCACCTCAATCCAAGATGGCGCCTTTTGCGCCAGCAAAAAGCCAATAAGATGGCCGATTTTGGCCCGCAGGCGACTGAAATTAGACTGAGAAATCAAACTTTCGGACTTTGAAAGTCCAAAATATCCGTCGTGAATACGTATGCGCTTCTATGGGGTAACTGACAGTGCCTCATCGAACTCCGAATTACTCGTCGGTTACTGCACTTTATTACTTGCTAAGGAGGCACAAGATAAACTGTGCGTTCATGAAATTTAGCGTTCTGTAAGCTCGGTCCTCATGACTCATTTCTGGTGCAAATAGCTGAAGCAAGCATGGGCACATTCAGTTGGGTGAGGTATGCGAGATCTGCCTTACCACTATGAAGGTTACCATAGGCCAAAACAGGCTACTGTATGAATAATAGGACTCTTTAGCAGACTGTTTTGTTTGAAGCAGATTAAAACATCTGTGCTGACATGCTTTCTTTGTGGAGTGCCATGGAAATCAGAGCTATAAAATTGAATGTTCTATACACAACTGTAATTAATGCACAAGTAGCGTGGCAGTGGTTCTTTAGGAAGGTAGTTTTATCTGCTTGTGCAGTTTAATTGCTTTTGCTGATTTTGTGTACTTAGCATTTATCTTAGTATAACCCAGCCTGCCCAACATTGTAGTTTATTTTTTTGCAGTTACTGTTTCTCAGTGGTTGTGGATGTCGAATTTTCTTTTACTTTTCCTGAACAATTATTATTGCTGAAACTGTTCGAGACGGACAGTATTGAAGTGCACATTCTGTGTGTAACCCGATGCTTTAGTGTACTCTCTTCCGTTTCATGTACAAGGAGATAGTAAGCATAGTATGGTAATGTTCACCGAGTTGAGGCAGCTAGTTGTGGCAATAGTTTCAGTTGATATCATGCAAGCAGTGACAGGCATATTGACTCATTCTTGACGGCACATGTAATTTCATGCATGCCCCAGTGCAGTGGCTCAGTGGTTATGCACTCGGCGGCCATATTTCAGTGCACAGAACGCCATGTGGTTCAAATCTGGAGCCTTCCACTGCGGCGCCCCTTATAGCCTTTTGTTTTTCTGGGATGGTAAACCCTATATACCATACCAGTATGATGAGGTGATCAAGGGCAGTGCACACAAATAATATTGACTTTGTGTTTCAGTTGATATGTAGCACACTGTAATTGTGATTTGTTTTATATCTTTGCAGGGTACACGTGTGACCATTTTCCTGGAGTCAATGTGGCGTATTTAAAAAACAGCCTGGCAGCACTCCTTGCACGGGAACTAAAATAAACTGAAATGAGTTCAACTATTATTTCCTGCCTTCTGTTAAAAAATGAATATCCAACTATATTTGTTGTTGGTCAGTAACAGCACGCAGAATATTCTCATAATCTACAGCTGACAGAACTACTCGTCTCTAAGCTAAGCAGATATCTGAAATATCACTTCTTGAAAGATTTGCGAGTTGAATGAGTGTGATGCAGTAAAATGGTTGCTTCATCCAAAATAGTTCAAACCAGCTGTGCACGAAAAAATTACTAATGCATGCCCACTTAATCCAAGGTACACACTGGCTTCATCACCTAGAAAGTGCACTAGCCTGTCTGGAGGTGAATTGTAATATGACGCAGCTAAATTAACATGACGTACATACTACAGCTTTAAGCTGTACAAAACTCATGGAAATGGGGATGAGTCAGGCAAGCTTGTGCTTATCTGCCAGGTGGTAGTAAATTTAGAAGGACAAGTTGATTTCTATGGTGCATAGTAGGAGATGAAGCATTGCATTGGGGAGGTGTACCTGCCTGCCACCAGCTCTGACTGTAAGTCCTGCCTGCCGATAGCTAGAAAGGCACGAGGTGGTAGTGATTGCTGTACAGTATGCACTGTACTGCGGCCTGGAAGTTTTCTGGACCAGGAATCATTCGCCCAGCTTATTCATTGTGGCACTACTTTCACCCCTCAAGGTCATCACCATTTTGTCCTCTTCAATGATCCGGAACAATCGCTCATGGCCCCAGATAGTGTTACAAAGACGACGAGACTGGCAGTGGCATGGTGCTCGTGCCTAACTGCCATTAAATCATATCTCTGCCGTTGCTCATCGCGCCTCATTCTTTGGCTGGCCGCCACGTGCCAAGTTAGCTGCTGGCTAACTTATGATCGTACACATTTTTTGTTGTTTATTGGTCGAAATTCAACAGATAATCAACTTTTAGCTTTTCAACATCACTTCAACAGAAAATCAACAGCAGTTAGTGTTGAATGAATTCAACACATGCACAACAGAAACTCATGTGCCAATTTTCAACATGGGCTCAACATGCTGTCAACACTGAATCGGCCAAAACTCTCCACTTTTTCAACACAATTTCAACAGTGTGTGTTGACATGGGTTGCTGGAATTTCAACACAAAGTCAACATGGATTTTTGTAAGGGTTCCTTATGTCGGCAACCCTTGGCGCGTATTTAGTAACTTCAATATACCTCCCAGTTCTATTTTGTCTGTAGGGTTAGGACAGCAACCATCAAGTCGTGTCTGCTAAGCATGTTGCAACAAGTCTTGGTAAGAATCGAGTCGACAACAAGATATCTGCTTTTGGGCGCAGCCGTGGCCTCGTGATAGAGCACCCCCCTCGGCTTCAGGAGTGAGGGCTCGACTCTCACTGCCGCCGGGTACCCGCCGGTTTCCTCAAATGGCTAGAAGCCATTCCTGGGCCAGGTGCTCGACTTCTCAGGTTGCATGGCTTGGGAAAGGAGCCGGCGCCTTCCGATCCCACCACTTTGTGAGCCTGGAGGAGACACTTATGCGCAAAAGAAAGGGCGACAAGTGGGCATTTACCGCACGAGGCGGATTTAGGGCTGCTTGACGGCGGGACCGTCAACAGAACTGTTCCTTTTCCCCAGCATTTCATCCTAGGAAAACCGGAAAGGCTTATTAACCCTGAATAAGCCGGGCACAAGACCAGGGCAAAGCTTGTACCCATTTTATCACCGGTAGGTACCCGGCGGCACTCAGGTGCTGCTCAGAGCACTATACGCCGCCGATGCAGTTTTGAAGTTCTGAATAAACCAATATAGCGTGCACGCAGCTTACAGTCGCGAGTAAACAAGGTTAGCAAAGTGACGTCACCGGAGCAGCGAAAATCGCAACGCGCGGCTGACGCCGCGCCGTGCTTTGAGAACGCACCTGACCCTGCTGTTAGCGGCGTGCTCGTAACCGCAGTGCTGAGCGTCGATATCTGCAGCGGTACGGTGGCACGTCAGAAATGCTAATCTTTTACCGCTCGCGACTGTACGAACCTTAATGCTCAAGGACTGCAAAGAAGATTGCAAAAAAAAGTTGTCACCAAAAAACACAACACCGCTGATTACAGACATGCTAACGGTGATTAAAGAATAGTAATTAAGTTTATGAAAAAACATGGTGTGATGAATCGAAAAATGAAAAGAATAGAGCAGAATTTTGTACAGTAAGCAACAGAGTAAATGCTTTAATTCTGTTATCGAAACAAAATTTCTACGAAAACCAATTTCGCGATTCACTGATGCCCCGCCGCGGTGGCTCAGTGGTTAGGGCGCTCGACTACTGATCCGGAGTTCCCGGGTTCGAACCCGACCGCGGCGGCTGCGTTTTTATGGAGGAAAAACGCTAAGGCGCCCGTGTGCTGTGCGATGTCAGTGCAAGTTAAAGATCCCCAGGTGGTCGAAATTATTCCGGAGCCCTCCACTACGGCACCTCTCTCTTCCTTTCTTCTTTCACTCCTTCCTTTACCCTTCCCTTACGGCGCGGTTGAGGTGTCCAACGATATATGAGACAGATACTGCGCCATTTTCCTTTCCCCCCAAAACCAATTATTATCATTATTATTATTATTCAGGCTGCGTTTTTATGGAGGAAAAACGCTAAGGCGCCCGTGTGCTGTGCGATGTCAGTGCAAGTTAAAGATCCCCAGGTGGTCGAAATTATTCCGGAGCCCTCCATTACGGCACCTCTCTCTTCCTTTCTTCTTTCACTCCCTCCTTTACCCTTCCCTTACGGCGCGGTTGAGGTGTCCAACGATATATGAGACAGATACTGCGCCATTTTCCTTTCCCCCCAAAACCAATTATTATCATTAATATTATTATTCACTGATCAGTACGGGTCAAACATGGCCTTTAGTCAACGAGGTAGCAGGAAACCAACTCTTACCTATGAAGGAGTCAACTGAGCGTAACTCTGGATCGTAACGCCGTCCTCAGCAGATGTTTTTAGGCATTATTTCTCTAGAGAACACCGCATCAGAGTGTTAAAGGGTCGCAAAACTCTGCCACCTTGGCAAGTATCGTCGTCTGTTTTTCTTCCTGTGTAAGCTATTATTACATTTGAAACCAAGCATACAAATTAGTTGCATCCTGTTTGCAATATTTGCGAGATACGAACAGTCCTAAGAGCTTTAAAAGTGAGCGTAATAAAACAATGAGCGAAATCAAAAGCACTCCAAATGAAAATCTAAAATCTTTAAAAGAAAACCAAAGAGCTAAGAAAAGAGACTACTACTACAATTACGCCGACGGCATTTAGACCAAGCGAGTGCTATACGTTGTTGCGTCAAATAAATAATAAAAAGAATAAATAGACAGCGTACTGGCGTCATGGGAAAAACCCGAGTTCTAGAAGGTACGAAAGCATCCGAGCTGTCACCCAACAAAGTACTACGCAGCCTTGTTATCGCTTCTTACGTGAATATTTATGTGCTTTGGTGAAACGTGTTTTTAAGGCCAGTAGGTTCATTTCGGGGGAAGGCAAGACTGCACGAATAAGACGAGGAGACAAGCAAACAACGTGGTGCTGTATTCGTTTTTTTGCCTTTTGTCCTCGTGCTATTTCCGGAGAATTAGCTTTTTCTTAAGCTTCAATGCAAAGGTCCTACGAAAATGAAAGGCAATAAATTTTGGGCATTCAATTAACTATTACTCTATATGTGACCAGTTTTTTCCTTATTTGGCGAACCAGTGGTCACAGAGGGATGCGGGTGGTACCAAAACGAATCGTCGTTTCTTGATGTACACGTTTGTATACATATTTGTCGAAAGCATGGGCGAAAATAACTTAGCTAACGCTCCTCACTTGATATCGCATGTGCAAATCATTCGCTTAATTTTTTTAATTACATGCCTTGAGAGTGTCCCTGAAAACAGCCCAGAAGTGACTCAAATGTTTTGTGACGACAGGTACAAAAAACTTTGCTGAAGGCTCTGTGAAAATGGCAGTTTTCTCCAAAGTGTTTTTTAGTATTACTGCGTTGCTTACAGAATAGCATGAGATTGGCTACATAGATTTTTGTGCAGTTCATTTCACACACACACACACACACACACACACACACACACACACACACACACACACACACACACACACACACACACACACACACACACACACACACACACACACACACACACACACACACACACACACACACACACACACACACACACACACACACACACACACACACACACACACGCGCGCGCGCGCGCGCACACGCGCACACGCACGCACACACGAGAGTCGTTTCTCTATGCGGGGCCCAACTCGCACAAAACTGCCTTTTTTGACGACTCTACATATGAAGACAGTGCACCGCGTGGCAAGAGTTGTTGGCCGTAAAAGCGCAACTTTTGTCAGTGCGCGATTGTGCTTCTGTCGTGTTATCTTATCACGCGCGCCTAAGTGGCTTCCAAAACACTTTTTTCTCTCTTGTGTTAATTAGTGGAATGGCCTCCTGGACTGCAGTGAAGGAGTAAAAAATGTTAAAGAGCTTGAATGTTTTTTTTTTTCAATTGTGCTATGGGCAACGCGAGAAGTAAGAATTTCTTGTATCCCCATCAGTGCTTTCATCCATGTTTTTTGCTAATAAATGCTGTCTCTGTGTTGCTGCTTTGACCCTGTTTTGTAATCTTTATTGTGAGTGCCTGAAATAATTAGGTCTTGAAAAAATCCTCTCCTGCAAAGGCCCTCAATTGAGGGCTACAGTATTCTTAAATAAATAAAAATGTGCGTCTCTACTCGCCGCTGGCACGCCGTCTTCGTTTGTGATGGCTCACCTGACTTTTTCATCATGCGTATGACTCGTACACGCTCGCGATTCGGTGGGCACCTGAGTGAGTCCAGTGTGCGGACACATCACTATGGCGACACGTAACGTATGCCGACGCTAGTCCGAGTGTAGATCACGTGACCACGGCTATCGCTTCTCCTGAATTATTACCACAGATTGCAACATGCTCCTGCGCTTGCTCCCCTTCCTGGCAGCCGACACAGGCAGAGCTGTTGGTCTTTAGGTACGCATTAAGAATCCTCTCCCTACTCTTGCCATCTAGAGGACACATCGACATCCTCACAGGCTCCTCAGGCGCCATCCGTGGTCTCCGGCATGTTCTGAACACCGACTTATCGGCACACAATTCAGGACACAAATGCAAAATACTCCCTCGCGGTATGTGCACGATGGATTCGTCCAATTCGGAATGTCTGCACTACCGGGAACAACAGTCGCCCCGACGCACGTTAGCGGCTACCATCCATTGCGAGTAGCAAGGACCCGGCTGCTCTATAAAGCGTGGCCCGCATGCCCGCATAGAGCGCGTTTTTCCGGGCGATTCCTCGGCGTCGAAAGCAGCGGAGCGTTTTTTGACGCCGGAGAGGACGTTTTTGCCAAATCGTCGGGTTCTGGCGGAACAGAAAAAAACGCCGACGCCGCGCCGACGCCCGGAGAGGGCAGCGACAGAGGACAAATGAGAGCCGGAGCGGACGTCACGTGATTCTAGACGGAGCCACGCCGGTGCACGCCGGCCGAGAGAGACGCGCTCGCATGTAGTGTGCTGGCTCGGGAGCAGCCAGCTAGAGGGCGCTGTACGTTCGTTCTTTTTTTCAGCATGCGCACGCGTTCTTGCGACCATGCGCACGAGGGCGCATTGTGGATGAGGTACTGTACGATCAAGTTTGCAGTTGCGACCGAGCGGATGACTCCGGCGTTCTGATTGGCGCACTCGTCAGGGCCGCTCGTGCGGCAGCACAGACATCTGTCGTAACAAAACACGACGATATCTTGCCGTACGAATAAACACACATTGATATTGTTGCTCACCCGAGACATGTTTAGCTGTGAGATTTTTCGTAGCAGGTACACCCCGGTCGGCAGTGATAGCCGTGGATCTCGGCGCGGCCAATTCTGAAGTCCGCGAACGAAGTCGCAGCAAACTTTGCAACACAGCAGGCGAGGTTCTAAAACAGCGTCGCGGAAAACGATTAACATTTGCGCTATTTCTACTTCAGAAAGTTAAAAAAAGGCATCACACCGCGATTGTGACACAACTCGTTCGACCGCTAGTCGGCTAGACTACGCTGAAGACCACCCATATATGCACCATTCTAACTACGATTTAAGACTTTTGCCTCCTAATATTTATATAGTGCCCCTATTGAAAGTTGCGCTGTACCATAACATGCAATAACGAGTTCAGAATGACGACGCGATTCGTATCGCGAATTCTCGGAGCCAAGGATACGGCACTAGATCAAGCTATAAGTTAGCAGTACAGACATATTCGGTCGTTTGTAATTATAACAGGGAAATTCACATAGCTGAGATCAGGCACAAGTTAAATCATCAGTTATTCAAACTAGCGTACTGCTGTCTTTTTACATATATTTTAATAGCATTTATTTTGTAGTTTTTCGTTAATCTATGCACACTTTAGTTATCATATTAAACGTTGGTTGTTGCTGTCAAGTAAACAGGCCTCCTTGCTGTCTCCCCACTTAACTGTTATTGCAAAAGACACTTATCAATTCATCGATATCAGAAGTGTGTATCTGAATTGTGCGTGTATTAAAAATTTCATATTTTAGCACGCTACTGTCGAATACGAACCCAAATACATAAAGAAAATTATGACATTCCCAGTAATTTGGAACTTGTAAGATCAGTTATAACTGCAGCAGTTTGGCATTTCAAAGAAGAGTGACCGTGCAACAGTACTGCTTTCTCTCTGTAATGTTATTCAATCAGTTAGAAAAGCGGGAATTGAAATAGCACAGTGTGGTGACAATTAAAGGGGCGAAGCCATCTATCACTGCGCTGAAATTCAAAGCTTTGTTTTTTGCACAGTGACAGCGGGCGACCTGTTTAAATTAGCAGTCATTCCTTAGCTCAAAACGGATGAGAATTGCACAAGCTAGAATGCAGCAGTGCAAACAAGCCTGGAGAGTTGTGCTCAAAGCCAGACATGTTGTCTGTACAACTCCGAAAAATTCTGAAAGTGCCCATGTTAATGAAAACAAAGTGGTTGCTTAGTACTTAGTAAAAGGCGATACATGCCTTTTACCTTTAGTGTAAACATACCATCATGTGGGAGATGGTAAACTGGCTTACATCTGGACGGCTCCTGGTTGAGGTCAGGAAAGAATACTTCAAATATTTAGGGAAACAGGATGCACTGACCATGCATAGCGCTTATCTCAAGCAGAATTTGTAGAAATATGTTTACAAGGTGCAAGCTGTGTTGTTGCAAAATACAATGAAATAAAAAATAAGCATATAAGTGTGTGTAGGACATACATTCATATATCCTCTCATATAGCTTTACAGTAATGTTTAAGACTTTTTCTGAGCAGAAAAAAATGAGGGATCGTAACAGTGATTCTGGTTCCCAAAACAGCAGATAAAAGTGACCATTGTCTGCACCACTTGTCATGTATAAAATTTTGGAACGTGTTAGCTGTTATTAGCAACATCTTCTGCAAAGTAAAGCTTATTTCATTGCCAGTTTAGTTTTCAAGCTGCCAAAGTTCCCTTTAGGCATACCTTATGTTAAAATGATTTAGTTGTTAACCTAACTGCTTGAAGATCTTTGCCTAGGCTATGCCTACTTTTCGGCTTCATACAGGGAGTGTAAGAGAACTTAAACAGTCCTACAAGGTCTGCATATATTAGGCAAACAAATTTATTGTTTTGTGACCTCCTTCTTCAAAATAATGCAACAAATGATAATCCTCCTCAGGGGCTTATATGAAAACTCGTGTTACTAATGTAAGGAAAACAAACTCTATAAGTAAATTAATATTGAGTACAGGTTTGTGCCTGTCCACGTATTTCACTGCCGCTAATGTAAAAAAACCACATTCACACACAAAATTCGCAGCAGCTGTAACCTGACTCCATTCATGACGACAGAACTGTATGTGAAATTTAGCTTTATTATAGAGAAGAAGGAGGCACCATTTTATAAACACTGTAAATGCTGGCTCCATAACATACCTGGCTGGTCATTTCAGATGAGGATAAACATAAAATGACATACGCACATAACAGTGACATGCGTAAACACACGCACCTAGCATTTCAACCACATCGCATAATGGAAGTCGTTCGCTTGAAACAGGGTAGGATAAAAACACAAAGGAAATACTGACACATATCAGCTCGTAATGGAGACTGGTATGGCTGACAGTAAAAACTATTAATGCAGTCCTATTAACATTGCGAAATAGACCATTCCCGAACACAGAGACAGTTGTTCTGGAGTGTTGGAATGTTGATATTGATAGTGGGATGGCAGATCATAGAGCAATCAATGAAGACTAGTAAAATGAAGCAATGAAATGAAGCAAGGCAGCAATGTGGGCTAGATGGTTGTACATTTGATGGGAACAACGCGCTACACACTGACAAAAATCGACAACTGAAACGACGGACACAGGACAAGCGCGCACTAAGAACTAAAATTTATTCTGGTATGAGGGCACATAAATACATTTTATGCACATGCTCAAAACAATCAATTTTTTGCCACCGGCTGTGTCGCAAGCTCCTTCGTTTCTTGATTAGTTCTAACTCCTCACTTGATAACACCGAGGGTGTGCTTGCGCACTCGTCTTCACCGGCCTCCCTTATCTCAAAGGGTTCTTTTATTTTCTTTCTTGTCCCTTGCACGAGCTACAATTGTAGCCCGTTCAAATTAAGGTGAATATTTCTGATTTGCACAATGGGGTGCTTGCCTTGTGTCCGTCGTTTCAGTTGCCGGTTTTTGTCCGGGTGTAGCGCGTTATTCCCATCAAGTGACAGGAAGGTAATTAATGAATGTAAGAAAAAGGGAAGGGCCAAGTACAATACCTTTCGGGTTGCACGAGATTCCAAAAAAGAGAGGCAGGATGAGCAAGAGTTAGCATGGGCCAACTGCTGTTAACTGGCTAGGATCACTTAAATCCCACTCAGAACAGTACGATGCAAGAAATTATTTTATAAAGGATTTTATCGCATGCTTTCTCAAAGAGACTGATATGCGAGTGTATGTCACGAAGAACGAAAAGTTGGCTATCACAGGTATGCTTTTCAAAAAGCGTACTGATTTCGAAGGAACAATTTAATTAGCCACAACAATTTCGCAGTGTGTGAGAGTACTTAGTGTTTTTACGATTAGGAACCCATGCTAGTCATAGAAATGGTGCGATGATTCGGTGATTGTGACATTATCAGAACTAAAAAAATTTACCACATTCCGCTGTATGCCGTCATGTATCGTCATTATCCACCCTGTAATATGATGCCTTGAATTATGGACAGTTTTTATGGGGATGAAACTTTATCAAAGCGTGCATGCCTTAACATGAAAACTTGCTGTTTGGACAAATGAGGGGGTTTAAATGCACAAAGCCAATTGGGACCCGCATATTTTTGTCGTGTAATATGGAGTGCAATGCGAACGTCTAACTGTGGTAACCAGCTGCTATAACATAGCGCAAAGACTGTTAGAAGTGTTTGGCGTCAAATATAGACTGAATCATATGGACGTTGCGTAGCGGAATTGCCCTCATACCACTTGCAGCATAGTTTGCAGTTTTTGTTCAACTTTGAACAGCCAGGCACGCCAACTCTCTCCGCTTGCACTTTCTGACTGACAAGGCACTTCTCTTTCTGGTTTCAAAATCATTGGCACTGAAAGGCTCGGCGACTCAATTCCTGGCGCACTTTGTTGACTGCACAAACTAATTAATAACCTTTTTTGTTATAACCTGACAGATGTTTACTTGCAACACTAATTTAATGTTTTTTTTTTAAAGAGAGCACACGGCAAGAAGAAAACAACCACTCAGGTTAAAGCATGTCGGTCACGAGGAGAACTTGGCACAGGTGCAATACAGAGAATCCGCAAATACAATCCAAGCAGTAAGGAAGTGGGTTGAAATTAAATGTGATCTCAACCTCGACAGGTCGATGGCTGCACCGGCACTGTAGGACTTTCTGAAACGGCTCAACGTTAGCATTGCAGGGCCAACCACAGTGCAATAGCGCATAGCATATTTTGAAAAATCAAAATAAACCTTGTTAACGCGGTTTTGCCAATATACACAAATATGGCCCTGTCACGGCCATACAACAAATGCGAACAGATGTGTGCCCACAGAATCCTATTGCTGAGCATTGTGGAAGGTGCAAACAAGCATCTATATTCAAGCAAACAAATTTATAAATGCAGCAAATGCAAAGAAGGCGAAGGAAATCTAGAAAGCATTCTACATTTCTGAAAAACAAATTCTCATAGGCCCACCATCGACTTCAAACGGCGGGCAAATAATGTTCTTTGCAGGCAGTCGCAGGTAAATGAACACAGCAGATGCATGTGCATTGATGACATATGCTACTAAAGGCTTCGAGAATGTTTCACACAAGCTGGTGCTGCTTACCTAGGAAGCGCTAGGTAACAACTGTTAGACACCAATAAAGCCGAGTTGTTGAGCACCTCGGCGACAGCAATGTAGTGAAAGCAACAATGAATATGGGATCAGATGCTGATTCAGGAGTATAGTTTCTATCCTGATTGTCATGGCTCACGGAGCACTTCGAGATCGCTGCTTTTTACCAATAGCCATGACAACCACAATAATGAACTTAATGTTGCAAGCATTTGTCAAAAATCTACCATCACTCCACGCTGCCAAGCAAGAAATAAATTGTAATCACAGCAGTTTACTGAAAATGCTTTCCATTTTTAATCACGATTCGCTTTAAGAAAAACTGTATGTACAGTTCTGATCCGGAACCAAAGTGTTCTTATTAATAAGGCACAATTGTGTATAGGTTGACTGCTTTCGGAAGCGTAAGCATCTGCGGTGGTCTTTTTACTTTTTTGGCATCTAATAAAATGAAATGCTCATAAAAAAGCTGCAGTAGTGGGCCCACATTAGAGACTTCTGCATTGTGAAACACCGGTGAATGAGTTGCGACCATGTTTTTTGTTCGAACATAAGTGTTCCTGATATGGTCATGTGTTACAACACAAACTTAACACTATTCTGCTTTGGCTCAGACCATGATCACATGCAGGGGAAGCTGGATTCATTCAATTTTTTACGGAAATATTTATTGCAGATATGAGCCCGCGCAGCCGGCAGGAAATAACAAAAAAAGACGCTCCAGATGTGAGATCTGCCAAGCATATCGATGTTTTCATACAGATTTCACAGTGCCGCCGGCATACCATCGTAATCCGGCCACTCATAGTCGCAAATTGCACTTTATGGAGCACAACGCCACAGAATGCTGGCAGCGCTTCTGTAGTCCCGGCAGAAAACAGCTCAACAGCCGTGCAGTCGAGGTCGTTTCGCATACGCAAAACACAAGTTTGAGAATTGTCTCATCGCACTCATGGTGGTTGTCTAACACAGTACACACGAACTACGATCCATATCAGTGATGGCTACGCCGAAGCACAACTACTTGTGCTCGTGATCACTGCAACCGCTGCAACGAATGCGACTCGCTGCAGAGCACGAAGTTCATTTCATCACGTCGCACTCACGGCAGTTCTCAAACGCAGTACACACGTGTGCACCCGAACGAGGATCTGGTGTAGCTTGTGCAGTTCTTAGTTCATTTCAGCACTCGGAAACAAGGCTTGCGTAATAAGCTTTTCAGACATAATTATACTTGCAGGCGATATCGCTGACTGACGCAGAAGCACTCGTTCCAACTGCAATCACTTTCACTACACTGACATTTATCACTGCGCTGTGAGGCTTGTTGTATGCGCAGGAAATTCACCCTGGGGAGCTGCTTCTCGCTGCTGTTCGTGAATATCGTGGCGCGAATAAGGAACACTTGAAACTATCACAAACAGCTCCAAATAAACACGTCGCCGAAACCGGCACTGTTACGTCTTGCGTAGACAGCGTAGGTTTGTAGACCGCTCGGTCAACTGAGTGTAGACGACGACAAAACAACGTGGGGGAAACTGCCGGTTGCCGCTGTTGCACACAGTGAAGCTCGAAGTCGCTGTCAACACTCGTAATAGTCATATGCGGCCAATATTATGTGTTTCTCGGCACAGCTACCACCTACTAGGCCTGGTCTCTCACTCCGCTTCGAGGGCGGCCATCTTGCTGAGGAGGCGCGGCCTGGCACCGCTGCGCTGCTACGTCACGGGACAGCAGCCAATATCGTGATGCAACCATCTGCTCGTGCGGAAAAAAGTTGAAGTTGAACCAACTTCGTGCGCACAGGCGGATGCGTTCATGTGCTCGATTGTTCGGCCCCTTGCGCAGCCGTTGCGCACTGTAGCAACGACGCGTGCGCATGCGGAAAAAAAGTGATCGTACAGCGCCCTTAGGTGCTTCACTTCACTTCCTACGCATCCGTCTGACTTCAGTACGGATGGGGACGCGCGCATCGCACAACTGGGCGGCAAAAAAAAAAAAAGCCGTTCGGCTGCTGACCAAGCGGGAGAAAATTCGACGACGCCGGCGCGGGCGTCGGTTGCGCGACGCGCGACTTCGCGGGCAAAAAACGCTCCATGCGGGCCACGCTTTACAAGTGGTGGAATATACGAGCTCAGACAGACGTCGCAGCTACTCACCTCAGCCGCCCGCTCGCGCTTCTGAAAAAAATTTACCTCCTTGGCAGTTACGTTCACTGTTGACTTGTATCTGATTTTAAGATTCAATCATGCGGAAGTGCTTTGCACATAGAAAGAAATAAGTTTAGCATTGCAGCTTGTGTGGGCACCTTTAGCTTTGGTGTCCTTGTCCTCGACTTTTGATCTGCAAATGCCAGCTTAGCCTTTGGCGGCACGGCGCCTAAGACTGTGCATGCCTCTTCTGAAAATTTTTTCGAATCCTCTACAACTGTTTTTAAGAAATCGGTGTCACTGGCTACCTTTTTCATCAGATGTTTTAAATAATTATTCCTCTACAGAACACAGCATCAGAGTGTTGAAGGTACGCGCAACTCTGCTACCTTGGCAAGTATCGTCGTCCGCCTTTCTTTCTGTGTAAACTAAACGAGATATTTTCAGCATTATCCTTTGCCTTAAGCGCAATAAAAGCGCAGGCATGGATGGTTTATACATAAAAATATCTTTACAGAAGTTCCCAACCGTTGAAACATGTCGTGCTCTATATCGTAATGGGAATAATTAAGAACGGACTCTGAAGGAAGAGCGCATCATTCCATTTTACAAACTGAGATATAAAAATCAAATTTCGAACTGCATTTACATTTTCATCATTCTCTGGCGTTATTAATGCATTTGTAATGAAGAACAATATATTAAGCAAACACCAATATGCATTCGTGTCGTGCGCTGGAACCCAGGTTGTGGCAAAAAAACTGTCGGATGCACTCCATTGTAGTTTAGACAAAAACAAACTGTTGTTTGGTTACATTTTCAATATTAACAAAGCTTTCAATACGTCAAATCATTCAATATTGACCAGTAATTTGTATTCCTGCGTGTTTAGTGTCCCTTTTTTCGTTTCTTTTTCGTTTCTTCAAACCTATTTGTCTGAACGGTCGCAAATAGTTTCATTAGGATATGTTCAGAGGAATTCCGTCAGACTTGAATGTAGACTCCCGCGAGGCTCAACTATAGCTGTTCTTTTGAACCGTCATGTTAATAATGTCTGTGATGTCATCTCTTCTCAACGCTATGAGTATGCTGACGATACGTTGCTTATTTCAAATATGTGTTGTTGTTTTTCACTGCAGTTTCTAAGCTTCAAGGTGATGGTATTAGGCTATCCAGTTGGTGTGAATCCATTTCAAAGCAATTTTAATGCAATGCAAAACTCAGCTAGTTTGTTTCCACAACTTCCATAGAGCAGTGCCGGTGGACTACTCAGTTTTCCTTCATGCATCTAATTGCTCACCTTGTCATTGTTCTCCTGTTACATGTGGTCCTTATGTGAAATATCTCGGCATTTATATTAGTAGTAACTTTTCTTGGAAGATGCACATGGCGCATGTGTGTAAGATAATTCGTAGCGTCGCATGCCTTCTCTACATTATAGAACAGGTAATGCCCTTTTCAGAAAGCTAATAGCGCACGCCCTGGGTTATAGTGCTTTAATGATATGGCACCTGCTGTTACCAGAATTGGTCCGCCAAGTGTAAAAATACAGCGAATAGCGTTCTTAAAAGCATTTCTAAAAGTGTTCATTATAAACCCGATAAGATAAGATGCACGAGACTCATTTCAATTCATAACCTGCCCGAGCAAATATTAGTATTAAAACACTTTTGGAACAACCCTCCTATTAAAAAAGTTAAAACTATACCAACAGGCATAAACCATGCTACCTTGCGCCAAGAGTGCGCACTGATTTTGGGGAAGGAACGAGGCGCTATTACGTCACTTATATCTTCAATGAGTTACCAGAATACGTATTATTCTCTTTGACCTCTCTGAGCTAGGAAATGCTGTGTTATCGATAGAATTAAAGCTGAAATAGCTTGGAAATTTTGCATATTATTTATTAACTTTCCCCTAGAGAAATCTATATTTTTTTGCTATATTGCGTATATATATTTGTTTCATTGGTTATGCTTTTTAAATTTTAGAATGCAAGCTTTAGTGCACCTGTGCATCGATATATATATATATATATATATATATATATATATATATATATATATATATATATATATATATATATATATATATATATATATATATATAATATTGTCACGTGCTGCGCATGGGCTCTGAGGAATAAAGAAGACGTGCGGCGGCTGGAAGTAGAAGAGGAAGTAGAAGAGAAAGTCAAGTATTCTGCCGCCGGCGCACCAGGCTCCTCTCGACCTGCCTTGTAAATATTATTTGTAAATAGAACCTGTAACAGTGTGGTGGAGGTGCTGGATCGATCACCACGGATCCCTCTCGCAACCGCTGTAGCCGACGAATCGCCGGATTGCCACCGTTGCCCGTGCAAATGCCCAAGGAAGCCGACGCACGTCCGACCGGCGCCGCAACGCCCGCTTGGCAGCACTACCGTGAGCCGCGGACGTTTTCCGGGAAGGCTGGCGAAGACGTGGATGATTGGCTCACCAATTACAAGCGGGTGAGCAAATACAACGGCTGGGATGCCACTCTTCAGCTGGCCAATGTCGTCTTCTTTCTCGATGGCACCGCGCTAACTTGGTTCGAAAGCCATGAGGCATCAATAACAAGTTGGGACCGCTTCATGGAAGAGCTCCGCAGCTGCTTCGGGGATACTGTTGCCAAACGAAAATGCGCTGAGCAGTCTTTGCTTCAGAGAGCGCAAGTGCCTGGAGAGACCTGCACGACTTACATAGAAGAGGTCTTGAAGCTGTGCAACGTCGTTAATCCCAGTATGTCCGACGAAGATCGCGTTGGTCATCTCCTCAAGGGCATCGCAGAGGACGTCTACAGCTTTCTTATTAGTAAAGAAAATTTAGACTCGGCCACGAATATCATCAACCATTGCCGCACCTTTGAAGCTCTAAAACTGCGTCGAATTACTCCCAAGTTCGGTCGCCTGCCTAACGTCACCACCGTCGCCAGCGTGGATTTCCACGAGCCTGTGAATGCGGCGACTCTCCCTGACGTCATTCGTCAAATCGTGCGTGACGAACTCTCCCGGCATCAAGATCTTGTGCGGCGCAGTGAGGTCCCGTATGGGAGCTGTTCTCTGCAGGCGGCTCCCGCCTACCACTCCTTCCAGGCCATGGTTAACAACATGTCTGCCCAGGCCCCTACCAGTGCTACTCGCATTGATTACAGCGACGCTCCCCGGATCACCCGCCCCGGCCCCAGGGCGCCAGCTCATCCGCAACGCCACCTGCGGCAGCCGGAGTACGATGGTCGTTTCGACACTGGCTACGAGGAGTTTTATCCCGAGTGCCCCCCCGACCCACCACTTTGTTACCGCTGTGGTATGATCGGTCACATCTCTAGATTCTGCCGTCGCCGGGGCCAGTTTTCCCGCTCCCAGCGCCAATGGTCGAACCCTCGCCTGAGTTTCAATGCGCCTGTTCATGACCGTGTCTTCACATCGTCTCAGCGCCCATCCAGTTACGCGCCACCACGGAACGACTCCCCTGCCTCTGACCGAAGTCTGACTCCACCTCCGCACCGCTCTCGCCGCTCGCCTTCCCCCCAACGTCGTTCCCCACCGTCCCCGGGAAACTAGCGTGTGCGGCCGATGGAGGTGCGGTCGCCGGATCATCGATAGTGCCAATTCCTCTGCCCATTGTTATGTTAAGGAACCGCCTTGAAGTTTTAGTGGACGGTATTTGCGTCATGGCCTTAGTGGACACTGGTGCCACGGTGTCAGTGATGAGTTCAACTTTCAAGAACCATCTGGGTCGTAAAATAATGTTCGCTTGGGATCGTGCTGTTATATTCCAGGGTGTAGGGGGAGAATCATTGGTTCCGATTGGTATTTGTTTTGTGAATGTAGTGATCGCTGGCCACATGTTCCGAACTGAATTCACGGTGCTCCCTCGTTCTACGCATGACATCATCCTCGGTATTGACTTTTTGCACCAGTGCGGCGCTACTCTCGACTTCCGCAGTGGTGGCATATCGTTAAGTCCTGGCCTTCGGTCAGCTCTCATAGAAGACTCGCCAGTGGTTGCCCAAGTGTTTTCTGTCTCTGAAGATACCGTCGTTCCAGCAATGTCTGCCATATTCGTTCCCGTTGTGTCCTCGAGCACGATTTCTGATGCCTTCGATGCTGTGGTGGAACCTTGTTCCCTTAACTGTGAAAAGAAAAGTGTGCTAGTACCCCGCAGCGTCGTCCATGTGACCAAGGGCCATGCCACTCTTTGGACTGTCAATCATTCCAACGAACTTGCAGTATTGCCATGTGGTTTAAAACTTGCTGGCTTTGAAGAACGTTTTTCTGTACCAGTTGCCGCGATCACTGACAACGTGTCTCGTCCAACTAGACGCCGCGATCTGAGCGACTCTCAATTCCTAGCCATGGTTAACAAATCCCTACCCACTAGCGACCGCCAGGTACTAGTGGCCGTTCTTATGAAGCATGCGGACGTGTTTGACTTTGGTCGCGACCAACCACCGCCGATTCCAGCTTCCCGTACCCATCACATGATCAATACTGGATCTGCACAGCCGATTCGCCAGAAGCCATACCGCGTCTCGCCTTCCGAACGTCAGATAATCGATGAACAAGTCCGTGACATGTTGCACCGCGGCATCATTCAGGAATCTTCAAGCCCGTAGGCTGCTCCAGTGATCCTTGTCAAAAAGAAAGATGGCACTTGGCGATTTTGTGTCGACTGCCGCCGGCTTAACACTGTCACAAAGAAGGATGTTAGAACGGCCATTCTCACTTTTCAAGACGTTCTGATGTTTAGCCAAGACGCAAAGGCTCCACTATATACCCGCTCCCGCGCGTTGATGATGCCATTGACTGCCTCCACTCAGCCTCCTACTTTTCCTCGGTGGATCTACGGTCCGGGTACTGGCAGATCCCGATGCACCCGCAAGACAAAGAGAAGACAGCATTCGTGACACCTGACGGGTTGTATGAATTTAATGTTATGCCTTTCGGCCTTTGCAACGCTCCTGCCACTTTTGAACGATTTATGGATACGCTTTTACGTGGCCTGAAGTGGCAAGTTTGCATGTGTTATCTGGACGATGTTGTTATTTTTGGTAGGACCTTCGCCGAACATAACAGCCGCTTAGCCATTGTCCTAGACTGCATAGAGAGAGCGGGCCTCGTGCTGAACTCGAAGAAGTGTCGCTTCGGTGAACGCCAAATTACTGTGCTTGGTCATCTCGTTGACAACGATGGCCTCAGACCCGACCCGCAGAAGGTTGAAGCTGTAAGCAGTGTCAATGAACCCAAATCAGTGAAAGAGCTCAGGAGTTTTCTAGGACTTTGCTCATATTTTCGGCGTTTCGTTCCCAAGTTTTCTGATTTAGCCTACCCGCTTACAAGTCTCCTGCAGAAAGACACCCCTTTCCACTGGACTCCCGAATGCGACTCCGCGTTTCGGCAGCTCAAGTTTCTCCTCACCTCGCAGCCAATATTGCGTCATTTCTGCCCGACAGCACCGACTGAACTCCACACTGACGCCAGCGGCATCGGCGTGGGTGCTGTGCTTATCCAACGCCATGAGGGCAATCAACACGTTGTCGCTTATGCAAGTCGCACCCTCAGCAAGTCGGAACGCAATTACACTGTAACAGAGCAAGAGTGTCTCGCCGTTGTTTTCGGCGTACAACGGTTTCGTTCGTACCTTTATGAACGTGCTTTTACAGTCGTCACAGACCATCACTCTCTGTGCTGGCTCGTCAATCTACGCGACCCCTGCGGTCGGTTGGCCCGCTGGGCGTTACGCCTCCAAGAGTTTAACTTCAAAGTGTCTTACAAAAGTGGCCGCCAACACGCCGACGCAGATTGCCTCTCGCGGCTGCCGCTCACGGTTACTACTTCCGATGATGAAAACTTCGATGACTATCTCGCTGCCGTTTCCCAAGAGTTTCCAGATCTTGGCACTTTCCAGATGGAACAACGCAAGGATCAGCACTTGGCGCCGCTTTTTGCCGAAGCCCGTGACCCGACATCCGCAAGCCCTTTCTGCGTTCGCGACGGTTTACTCTACAGAACGAATTACTCGCCTGGAGGTGCGCGCTTTCTCCTCGTCGTTCCGGCTACTCTGTACTCCTCTGTTCTGCAGGCAATGCACGATGACGTCACGGCTGGGCACTTGGGGTTTGTCAGGACCCTTAACCGCATGTCGCGCTGAAGAAGCCCGTCGGATTGCCCGGATACGCACCTTGGCATCACAGCATCGCTCTAAGCAGCGTTATGACCGCCGGCGCAAGGATGTCTCCTACCTTCCCGGTGACGTTGTATGGTTGTGGACGCCCCTACGCAAGCGTGGCTTATCAGAAAAGCTGCTATCCCACTACACAGGCCCGTTCATCGTTGTTGCTCGCCTCAATGACCTCAACTATGTCATCTCTCCCCAATCAACGCAAGGACGCCGCTCAAGGACAACCCAGGTCGTGCATGTCGCACGGCTGAAGCCATTCCACTCTCGGGACCCCGATTGATTGACTGGCCCAGAGGGCTTCGTCTGCGAACGGGGAAATGTCACGTGCTGCGCATGGGCTCTGAGGAATAAAGAAGACGTGCGGCGGCTGGAAGTAGAAGAGGAAGTAGAAGAGAAAGTCAAGTATTCTGCCGCCGGCGCACCAGGCTCCTCTCGACCTGCCTTGTAAATATTATTTGTAAATAGAACCTGTAACAATATATATATATATATATATATATATATATATATATATATATATATATATATATATATATATACACTGACACCTTACTAGCCCACTTGCGACTTTGGTGCGACTCTACGAGTTTCTGAACATTATATGAATAAAGGTTTAAGAAAATGGAAGAGTTGTCGACGTCGACCTATATCACTCACAAGCATTTGCTCAACGTTTATGGAGGATGTAATTAGCTTGCATATAGTCAACATTCTTATATCAATATATTTCTTTCATCCCAATCAACATGGTTTTCGGAAAGGTATCGCATGTGACATCCAACTAGGTCTTTATTCATAACATCAGTTCCAATCTAGACCATAAAATACAAGTGGGCGCACTCTTCCTCGCTACTGAAAAAAAAATTTTTGACAAAATTTCCCACAAACGGCATTTTCTTACATTTTCATGTTTGAAAAATAATCTCCTCGTTATCGATTAGATACGATGCTTCCCCACTAACTGTTTTCAGTTTGTATATGTCAATAGATATTCTTATTTTTTTACTCCTTGCCTCTAGTGTGCCACGCGGTACAGACTCGACTTGTTGCTTTTTCTAATTTACATTATTCCGCGCCGACTCGTATCACTACTAATACTCGATTGTTTGCTGATAGCTGCGTAATTTCTGAACCTATCACTAACCCCAACGATACCCTAATGTTACAACCTGACCTATACTACATTGACTTTTTGTCCAACAAAGGGCTCATGTGCCTAAGAGTTAATAAGGCGTAACTAATTGTATTTCACCGCAGGCAATGCTGCCTCTCACCCGAACTAATATATTGCCGGAATGTCTGCAGTTAATTCCTATATAACTTTGGCGTCACCATTTTCATTGCCTTAGTTGGTCACCTCACTTTTCCAACTTTACTAATGACATCAACAACGTGCTTGATTTTTACGCCGTAACCAGCGACTAGCACCTCCCAAAGTATCTGAGTTTTTCTAGTGCACGTCTCCGTTGTTCGGCGCTTTGAAAGCGCAGGGTTTAGCTTTTACTGTACCCTTCTATGAGCTCCATTGTAGTGTTGTGAAGACCCAGCGTCAGTATTTGTTGTGTTGGTGCATACGGTGGGGGTCCAAGTGCGCTTGTTACTGCATATCGGAGCAGGGCGCCTGTTTCCTCAATATCTGCGTTTTTCAGCGTGTGACAGTACAGGTGGTACGTGATCCTGCCGTCAGGCAGAACTTGCGTTAATTTGAGCAGGTTTCTCTCTTGCAGGCCTTTTAAAAAGTTATGTCAGCATGTGATCATATGGGTGACTTGGGTTGCCTGGGTGATTCTGGGTATGTGCATAGTGTAGGTGGCTTCTCTTGAATGTGTAGTCTTACAGCTCTGATCACGCCGGCGTGGAATAGTGTTCGTCCCGAGTTGCATCGGGATGTCAACTGTTGGACCTCTCCCGCTACGCTTCCCGTGTAGCAGTAACGCCTCCAATTTCTGCCAAAGTGCAGATATTATAAAGGAGCACTGACTGTGCGCCCTGAATCATTATCCAGGTACGATGTCTGTATAGAGGTGAAGTGTGTCTCGCCCACTTGAGGATTAACATCACCCATGCATAAGTAATAGCGCTGTTTTATGTGCCATGAGCGCCAATTCTTAAGAAGTTAAGCAGACAAGGGTAAGGCAACGAGTCGTTTGTTCCGTCATACATACATAAAAGCCAACAGTCACTCATACAAAAAAAGATCATAAGGGAATGTTTCTATGAATTAGGGGCATCACATTCCGCTCGACCACATGGCGCTCACATGCCGCTCATATGAAGATCACATGCCGCTCATGCGATCTGAATTCATGTCCTCCGCATGTGGCGTACAGCGCTCTACCAACTGAGCTATAGCTACGTCGGGAGAGAATGTGCAAGTGGTTGTCTTTTCTCGCATCGCTAATTATTGCACTGATCATCATCATAATCATCATCATGATCATCAGCCCGACTACATCCACTGCAGGGCAAAGGCTTCTGCCATGTCTCTCCAATTAACCCTGTCCTTAGCCAGCTGCACCCACCCTTTGCCTGCAAACTTCTTAATCCCATTCGCCCACCAAACCTTCTCCCGCCCCCTGCTACGCTTGGCTTCTCTTGGAGTCCACTCCATTACCCGTAAGGACCAGCGGTTATCTTGCCTTCCCAATACATGCCCTGCCCAAGCCCATTCCTTCCTCTTGATCTCGACTACCATGTCATTAACCCGCGTTTGTTCCTTAACCCGCACTGCCCGCTTCCGGTCTATTAACGTTACACCTATCATTTTTCTTTCCACGGCTCGCTTCGTTGTCCTTAACTTAAGCTGAACCCTTTTCGTTAGCCTCCATGTTTCTGTGCCGTAGCTGAGTACCGGTAAGATACAGCTGTTGTACTCTTTTCTCTTTAGGGATATTGGTAACCTGCTATTCATGATCTGAGAGCCTGCCATACGCGCTCCATCCCATTATTATCCTTCTAGTTATTTCCCTCTCATGATCCGGATCAGCTGTAACTACCTGCCCTAAATTGACGTATTCCTTTACCACTTCCAGCACCTCGCTGTCAATTGTGAACTGCTGTTCTCTTGCTTGACTGTTGAACATTAATTTGGCTTTCTGCATGTTAATTTTTATACCCACAATTTTGCTCTGTCTATCTAACAGATTGATCATGATTCGCATTTAATCTCTTGAGTGACTCAGCAAGGCAATGTCATCAGCGAATCCCACATTATTCAGGTATCCTCCACTAACTTTTATCTCTAACTGTTCCCAATACAGTCCTCGAAATACCTCCGGTGAACAGGCGGTGAATATCATTGGCCAGGTCGTGTCTCCTTTCCTGACGCCCATCCTTATTGGAATTTTATTTTTTACTCTATGGAGGACTATGGTAGCAGTGCAGTTCATATATATATATATATATATATATATATATATATATATATATATATATATCCGTTATTTGGACATAGGGCTCTTCTACATTTTGATTCCGCAATGCCTGTATGACTGTTGAGGTGTCCGTCCACTGAGTCGAATGCTTTCTTGTAATCAATGAAGGCTATATATGGGAATTGGCTATATTTTGAGCATTTCTTAATCACCTGATTGATAGTGTCAATATGATCTATTCTAAAATATCCTTTACAAAAGCTGCCTGATCATTTGATTGATTAAAGTCTAAGGTTTCCCTGACTATACTAGCGATTACCTTAGTGAATACCTTGTAGGCAACGAACAGTAAGCTGCATGATCAGTCTGTAATTTTTCGAGTCCTTGGCATCTCCTTTCTTATTAACGAAGATTATTTTTGTGTCCTTCCAAGCTTCTGGTACGGTCGAGGTCTTAAGGCGTTGCGTATACAGGGTGACTAGTTTTTCTAGCAGAATCTCCCCTCCGTCCTTCAACAGATCTGCTGTTACCTGATTCTCACCAGCTGCTTTCCCCATTTCCATTGCTCCTAAGGCTTTCTTTACTTCCTCTATCGTTGCCGGTGGAATGACGCGTTCTTGTACGCTACTGTATTTATCATTAACTATATGATTATATCGGCTACAGTATAGATGTGTGTAGAACTCTTCGGCTACATTGACTGTCTTCTCCATAGTGCTAATTACATTGCGCTCCTTGTCTCTTAACGCATACATCTGGTTTTTACCTATGCTTAGTTTACTCTTCACCGCTTTTAGGCCACCTGCGTTCTTTAGAGCATGCTCGATACTATCCATATTAAACTTCCTTATGTCGGCTACCCCTGGCGCTTATTTAGTAACCTCGATAGCTTTCCGAGTTCTATTCTGTCTGTAGGATTAGACGCCCTTATGCTTTGACGTTTCTTAATCAGATCTTTCGTCTCCGGAGATATCTTGCCGGTATCCTGTCGAACCGTCCTACCGCGTACTTCTACTGCGAACTCCGTAATTATAGCTGTCAGATTATCGCTCATTGTATGAACATTAAGATCGCCTTCCTCAGTTAAAGTTGAATATCTGTTCTTCAGCGATATCCTGAATTCCGCTATGTTCCATCTTACCGCTTGCTCGCTAATGGACTTCCACTTCACTAGATTCTTCCGTACCCTCTTCTTGTGCAAGCTAATTCGAGACCCTTCAATTCTGTTGTCGCTACAACGCACCTTTCCGAGGACGTCCACTTCATGAATGATGCCAGGTTGAGCGCATAGTATGAAGCCTATTTCATTCTTAGCCTCAGCATTGGGGCTCCCCCAGGCCTACTTCGTGTTCTCTCGTTTGCGGAAGAAGGTATTCATGACCCGTAAATTATTTCGATCTCCGAACTCTACTAATAACTTTCCGCTGCTATTTCTAGAACCTATCCCATAATAACCTACCGCATGGTCGCTAGCCTGCTTTTTTCCCACCTGCGCATTGAAGTCGCCCACCAGTACAGTGTACTTTGATTTCGCTTTGTTCATTGCCGATTCCACGTCTTCGTAGAAGCTTTGAGCAGTCTGGTCATCACGACTGAATGTAGGCGCGTAGGTCTACACCACTTTCAGCTTGTACCTATTATTAAGACTAATTACGATAGCTGCTACCCTCTCGTTAATACTATATAGCTCCTCCACGTTGCCAGCTATATCCTGATTAATAAGCAATCCCAAACCTAGTTCTCGTCTATCCGGTAATCCACGATAGTACAGTATGTGAACGTCCTTTAATACAGTATATGCCTCACCTGTCCTCCTAACCTCACTAAGCCCTGTGACATTCCATTTAATGCCCGCTAGTTCCAGGAACAGCACTGCTAGGCTAGCCTCACTGGATAAAGTTCTAGCGTTAAGCGTTGCCAGGTTCAGATTCCAATGGCGGCCTGACTGGAGCCAGAAATTCTTAGCACCCTCCGCTGCGTCACAGGTCTGACCGCCGCCGTGGTCAGTTGCTCCGCAGCCGCTGGGGACTGAGGGCCGATGGTTAATTGGTTGGTTCATAGAAGGTTGTAGCCGAGATCTGGACCACGGTGGTAGTAGTAGTAGTAGTAGTAGTAAGTGGTTCTTATTAAAATAATAATAAAAGGGAAAGAAAAGATTTTTGCTAGCCCCGGCATCTTCCATCGATACTGAAGCACCTGAGCTGGGGCAGCGGAAATAAAGGTTAGCAGGCAGAATGGAGAAATGAAATGAAATAGGTGAGGGGACAGGAAGAGAGTACCGGGGTAGAGGTAATATACACAAACTATTTTGCACAATAACATGTCGGAGGATTGAAAATGAGTGCTCGCGTGCCCCGCAACCACAGTTGAGGCGGCAGTATGGACGGCGACAAGTCTGATAAGCAGGAGGCCTGGAATCAACATCTCAACGAGATGAAGAGGAAACGAATCGCCCAGGAAACAGAATAACAGCGCGCCGAACGACTGCCTAAACGCCGTGAATATGCCGCCCCTAGACGGGCGAGTTATGTGTCGTATTTAATGCAAAAACAACATAGCTAGACAACCAGACTAACCTGGACATGAAGTCAAGACTAACCAAGGCTAACCAAGCTAAGCCATAGCTTTCGCTACTTATATCCTGGCACAGCCGAGCTATGCCACTGTTGCGTTTCGCCTTTATCAAAACCACCACCACCAGGATTAATCTAGGTTGTATTGTCGAAACGTGGCCACCGCTGCCGGGTACGAACCCGGGAACTCCGGCTCAGTAGCCGTGTAACAAAAGTAAAAACAGCGCTAATTCTTACACAAACCAGACAGAAAGACCAGACAGCACGGGCGCTGACTCCAACTATGTTTGTTGAAAGCCACATGTTGCATATATACGGCCCGAAGAAGGTGAACACATGCGCATTTCTTACATGTAAAAAAGAAAAAAAGGAAAAAAGCAAAAAATAAACAAGAACGCACACTCAGACCAAACCTACACATTATCGCGAATTCTTTAGCAATCTATGCTCACTTTCTCCTAGGGAGATAGAAGTGTTCCTGACGCTCATGCCACCTCTCTCTTTGATAAAAAAGGCTTCTGCCAGTTCCTGAGCTAGTCTATCTTTGCTTCTAGCTAGATTTTTAATCTCGCCAAGTCGTGATTCACAGTTTTTTTTCGTTTTTATCAATGCAGGAGTGGCAATGGGCCGGTAGGTTTTCGGACGAATTTGATGCGTTCCCTAACGACCTTCTATGTTCCCCTGCACGCTCGTTTACGCAGCGTCCAGTCTGGCTGACGTACACCTTGCCACACGCAAGGGGGACCTCGTAGACTCCCGTGGGACACCTTACGTAAGGCTTCGAGTGCTTCTTTCCACACCCAGATATAGACTTGGCACCGCTGCTAACCTTGGGGCACATCTTGGCCAATTTGCAGGGGGCGTAGAAGACCATGGAGATTCCGTACTTGTTGCCAACTCGTTTCAAATTGTGGGACCCCTTGTGAATGTACGATATCACTACTGGTTTGGCTTCGCCGAAGTCTTCTTTCTGGCGTTGCCGCTTTGGCTTACCTTTAAGTTTTTGCAGCAGTGCCTCGGTCACGGCAGCCAAGACGGGGTTAGGGAATCCTGCTTTACGCAGTCAATTCACCTCAACCTGGAAGCTCGCCCGCATCATGTGAGGGCACGACTTGAGGAGTGCTGATTCCATAGAAAGGGCTGCAATAGCCCTTTGACATTTTTTGATTGAACCGAATCGAACGGTAAAAAAATCTTTCTTGGCCCTAGGAAGGTAGCGCCAGCAAACACTTCCGTCCCCCAGCTTAATGTCAAGGTCCACAAACTGGAGGCAGTCCTGTTCAGGAAGCTCAAATGTGAAAGAGAGCCCCTTCTCATGTTGTGCGAACATTTATAAAATTTTCATGGCAGTCTCCTCATAGTGGCCTGTGTCATATCTCTTTAAAATCACTAAAAAATGGTCAACATGTCTAAACATCTTTAGGACAGTTTCATCGTCAGTTAGCGATGCCAAAATGTTGTCAATGGATGCGAGAAAAATGTTACATAAAACTGGCGCGACACATGAACCGATGCAAATGCCCTGGCGTTGTAGGAACCACCGGTTGTCAAACTGGATTAAGATGGACTTAATATAAAACTCTAAAAGAGACATAAAATTACCAACGCTTACCCCTGCCTTGTTTTTAAATGCAATAGTGCCACTTGGTTCTATTCATTGTCGAACAGGAAGGAACAGGTCGCTATGTGGCAGAGTAAAAAAGATCTACAACATGTACAGAGAACGCGTAACCAATCTTTTCTTCCCTCTCCAACACGCCGGCTACATCGAAGGAATTTCTCGTGGAAAAAAAGGTCCGAAACGTGCAAATCCTTTAGGTGCTTAAGCAAAAAGCGGCTGATGTGCTGCTACCAAGAACCTTTCTCACTAACTATGGCCCTAAACGGTGCCTCTGGTTTATGGGCCTTAACCGCAAAGAAGATTGACAAGTTATTCTCAGAAGAGTTCAAAAGAGCTCTTGCCAGGCTCTGCAGCTCCAGGAATTTGCACAGGGCAACAGCCTAGCCTTTTATCCTGGTGGCGGACGGTTTAATTCGCAAAAATTTCTTCGAAATTGCTTGCAATGCTTTCTCGTTGTAACGGCCTGAAGGCATGTGAACAAAGTTCCCTTCTTTGTCGCACTGCAGCAGGGACAGGCTGTTACCCTTGCAATGGGCGATCGCCTTGTCAATCAAGGCTTTCCCTTTCGGAGCGGGTTTCTTTTGGAGTGTTGTCCTTGTCAAACTGTCTATGCCGTCGAGAACGCACCATTCTTGATTTTCTTTTTCTTCTTTTCTTGCTCCGCGCCGATTAAAAGCCAACAGCTCGTACATTCACAAGGTGTCCAACAATTTAAAACGAGTCGGCAACAAGTACGGAGTCCCCATGGTCTTCTCCGCCACCTGCAAATTGGACAAGATGTGCCCCAAGGTTAGCAGCGGAGCCAAGGCTACATCTCGGTGTGGAAAGAAGCACTCGAAGCCCTACATAAGGTGTGCCATGGGAGTGGTCTACGAGATACCCCTTGCATGCGGCAAGGTGTGCGTCGGCCAGACTGGACGAAGCGTAAACGAGCGTGCAGGGGAACATAAAAGGTCGTTAGGAAACGCATGAAATTCGTCCGAAAACCTACCCACCCATTGCCCCTTCTGCATTGATAAAAACGGAAAAAAAACTGAACCACGACTTGGCGAGATTAAAATTCTAGCTAGAAGCAAAGATAGGCTAGCTCGGGAACTGGCAGAAGCCTTTTTTATCAAAGAGAGAGGTGACATGTGCGTCAGCTCCACTTCTATTTCCCTACGAGAAAGTAAGCATAGATTGCTGAAGAATACGCGATAATGAGTGGGTTTGGTCTGAGTGTGTTTTTGTTGTTGTTTTTCTTTTTTCTCTTTTTTCTCTTTTTTGTTTTACCATGTAAGAAATGCGCATGCATTCACCTTCTTCGGGCTATATATATATATATATATATATATATATATATATATATATATATATATATATATATATATATATATATATATATATATATATATATATATATATATATATATATATATATATATATATATATATATATATATATATGCAACTTGTGGCTGTCAATAAACAACATAGTTGGAGTCAGCGCCCATCCTGTCTGGTCTTTCTGTGTGGTTTGTGTAAAAATTAGCGCTGTTTTTGCTTTTATTACACAATGTTACACCAACTAGCAAGAGGTACTTTTAAACGAACTCAGTAGCCGGGCGCGCTAACCACTGCTTCTCCGCCTTCTGTGCCCATGACGGATGAGCACAGTTTTATAAAACCCTGAAACATAACACACAACGCTCAATGGAGGCACTTCCATACCACCTCGCAGGATCACAGGAAGCCAATACACTACACTCAAAAGTGAGGCTTCATGCCCACGTTCGCCCATACACTCTGGAAATGCCCAAGAGACAACATACGACGAAGACTCTTTCACACGTGCGAGGCCTGGGTTCCCACACGGGCAAAATGGCCTCTGTCAGGAGCACTAATGCAACACATATATCCCCGTCCTGCACCTGCTCGCTCCTTACCTCAAGAAAGGGGTGGTGGTGGTGTTGCGAGTGCAGGAAGAATTAAAAAGAAAAAGCACCGACTTGCCCACTGGCTCATTTTTGAGCCACAATCGCTGCCACATGCAGACAGTAGGAGAGCAAGAGAGATATGAGAGGAAAGACTGAAAGAAAGGACGCGCCGCAACAACCTTGTAATCTGAAGCGACGACGACGGTTTAGCAGCAGATACCCCCGGTGACAGAAAGAGAAACCGGACATGGGTGATTTGAATAAAGGCTTTCCCTGTCTCCCTCGGAAAGTAAGTCCTCGAGCTAAATAATGGGCCGCCCACTTCCCAGTGAGGTTGGCATGCGCAGGTGTGCTCACCGAGGGCTTCACAGGACGCGACCGCTTAGTGTCTCACAGAGACATCACACAACGCTATAGACGATGGCGGGTTGAATATCCTCAAGCCGATACATCCTTAAACGAGAGCCAGGCCGCCATTGGCGTAGCTTGCAAACTGCAACTTATTTCTAAAGCCGGTGTTGTTCAGGCTCTACTACCCGGATCAGTTCCCTAACCAGTGTAACCTGTGTAAATCCAGAGCTCATCTCAATCCTATTCTCAGGGAATTCCCTCAGGCTCCCTTTGAGGGAAGAAGCATAAATTATTTAGACCAATGGGAGACCATACAACTCAGCGCTGACCCGGATACTCAACTGGAGACCATCCGATTGGCCGAAGCCGCCGCTAGGGTCTAAGGACTCCTGGCTGTCGTTTGGGTAGAAAGACTAAAACCTTCTCTGCAGAGCTCTATTCTTAATACAGCATATTCTATAGGAACACTCCGGAAAAACTCATTTCAGCATCACCTTTAAAATCCCCTTCTTTTAGCCTTGTACCACAAGCACCTGAGCATCGCTCCAAACCATGTCAGGAGAGTAACGCACAGTACAGTTCTCACTTAACGGCGGACATCCAAAAAAGTGGTTTTTGAGGAAAATAAACGGTGCAGTAACTGCTCACTTGGTGAACTACTCAACTGCACCGTGATGGAGACTATAAAGCAGATAGTGGACAAGGATGCCGGCCACAGGGGCCGAATTTCGACGGAGGCGAAATACTACGGCACCTCTTTGCTTTCTTCTTCCTTCAATATCTCTCCGCCCCCGCCCCCCACCACACGGAGTGGCCCAGGCGCCCGCCGAGATGCGAGACAGACACTGCGCCCCCCTCCCACCAAAAACCAACTTTCAACTTTCAAATTCTAGAAGCCCATGTACTGTGCGACAGTGCACGCTAAAGAACCCCCAGAGGCCAAAATTTCCCGCGCCCTTCACTACGGCGTCCCTCACAACCTAAGTCGCTTTGGCACGTTAAAACCCATAAACAATAAACTGAACCAAAGGTAAAAAGAACGCAATAGTGGAGGGCTCCGGAATAAGTTCGACCACTTCGCTACCCCCCACGTGCACCGCAGTGGCACAGCATGCAGGCGCCTTGTTTTTCAGTCGCTCCGATCTTACGGCCACCATCGCAGGTGCAGAGGACAGAGGCTGGACGTCATCATGCACCACGGAATCGCATACGCACTTCACATGCATCGACGGCCAATCGCAGACGCTCGATTCCGGCGCCTACAGCGACGCAGGGGCACATACCCACACGCTGCTGCGCCGGGTCTCGATATGCTTTAAGTCATTTGCGAAAAAATTGAAAGTTGGTTCTAGGGGAAAGGAAACGGCGCAGCATCCGCCATACGCTGGCGAACACATGAACCGCGCCGCAAGGGAAGAGACAAAGGAGGTAGTGAAAGAAGCAAAGAACAGAGGCGCCGTAGTGGAGTTATCCGGATAAATTTCAACCACCTGGTGATTTTTAACGTGCACTGACATCGCACAGCACTCGGGCGCATTTGCGTTTCGCCTCCGTCGAAACGCTGCCGACGAAATTTCCGGAGCCATTCACTCCGGCGTCTCTCATAGCCTGAGTCGCTTTGGGACGTTAAACCCCCATAAACCAAATCATAAACCAGCCCCGTTCCCAAGCAGGCACTCGTCTGACAGTGGCGAAGTTACACGGTTACTGCCAGGCGGTGTAGAAAAGGAACCATGCCGTGATGGCTCACGAGTACGTAACGAACGCATCCACTGCGCTAACTTATTTATTTATTTATTTATTTATTTATTTATTTGTTTATTTATTTATTTTTCAATACTGCAATCCCCTCTGGGGATTTTAGCAGGGTGGGATACAATAAATACATAATGAAAACAATAACACAGACAAAGCATATAATACAAATTAGATCCATGGAGCGTATAAACAGTTAAAGACAACACATTTCTAAACAATACCTGAAATAAATGCCGATAGTGATGATTTTGAAATTTGACCATTGGTTAGTAGATTCCATTCAGTTACTGTTCGGGGAAAGAAAGAATACTTAAAACAGTTATTATGGGTGCTAAAGGCGGTTATTGTGCGACTGTGTCTCTGCCTTGTAGAATACCCAGATGAAGAACTAATTATTCCCGTGAGGTTGGTTTTATAATGACCATTAATAAGTTGAAAGAGGAATTTTAGTCGTGATACACGGTTTCTTTGCGTTAATGGTGGCAGGTTTGCTTTCATTAGTAGTTCGGTTACTGATGTACGTCCAAAGCTATTATATATGAAGCGAACTGCTTTTCTTTGCACCATTTCCATCTTGGTGATGTTAGTCTTGGTGAAAGGGTCCGAAATTACACATGCATAGTCTAGTATCGGCAGAATTACACTTTTGTATGCGAGCAGACGGACAGAAGGGGTGGAAAGTCTCAAAGCCCTCCTCAAGAATAATAATTTGCGGTTAGCATTAGCTACTACATATTCAAGGTGCTTAGTCCAAGTGAGATCATTAGTGATCCAGAGTCCTAGATACTTGTAGTGTGTTACTTCGGAGAGAAATATGTCGTTAGTAGCATATGGATATTTAAGTTTGTGTTTCTTGCGTGTAATGGTCATAAAAACAGTTTTTTGAAAATTAATTGACATTTGCCAAGCTTTGCACCAGGCAACAACTTGTCCTAAGGCATTGATCAGCAGTTCCTGGTCAGCGGCATTCTCTATTTCCGAGTACAATACACAGTCGTCAGCATAAAGTTTAACCTTAACGGGAATACCACGCAGTACATCATTAATAAACAAAAGAAACAAAAGAAGCCCAAGCACCGAGCCCTGCGGGACGCCAGAGCCAACTGAAAGTCGTTCTGAATGGTGGTCATTAAAAACAACAAATTGTTCTCTGTTCTCAAGATAAGCCGCAAGCCAATTAATTAGTTGAGAATTTTTCAGTATTGCGCCTAATTTGTGAAGTAACTTTTTATGAGACACCTTGTCGAAAGCCTTTGAAAAATCCATAAAAACAGCGTCTATTTGTTTCCCATTGTTAATTGCTTTAGCAAAGTCATGCACTGTTAGAACCAATTGGGTATTTGTAGAGTAGCCTTTTCGGAAACCATGTTGATGCTTCGTAAGTATATTATATTTCTCCAAGAACTCTGAGATATGATTATGAATTATGTGTTCCAAAGGTTTACATACCGTAGATGTTAAAGAAATTGGGCGGTAATTTTGAATGCACTGTTTTTTTCCTGCCTTATGTAGTGGCTTCACTGTGGCAGTCCTCAGTCGCTCGGCACTTGTCCCTCGCACAATGATCTCGTGAACAGAACGTGCAGGTATTTTGAGGTCCATTCTGCATACCGCTTTAAAAATGTGCTTGGAATGTTGTCCGGACCGCAAGACTTTTTAATGTCCAGATTTAAAAGCATGTTTAGTATTCCTGTTTCACTTATTTTAACATCGGGTATAGGTGACGTAGGTAATTCGAAAGATGGCATTACGCCATTATCTTTAGTAAAGACGGACTTAAAATGTTTATTAAATGCATTTGCTATTTCCTTGCCATCGCACACATCATTACCATCAACATGAAACACATCACATTCCTTGGAAGTCGGAGAAATAGAACGCCAAAACTTTTCTGGAGCTGTAGTTATGAAACTGGGCAGTGATTCACCATAGTAGCGTTGTTTATCGGCATATACTTTATTTTTAAGGCGGGATGAAATTTCGTCAATCTTGTTTTTGACCGCCTGTGCAGCATGGATTTTCAATCTTTTCTTAAGACGCTTCAATTGCCTTTGGAGTCGTAACGTCTCACGGGAGATCCAGGGGTTCCTGCCGTTTTTCTTTTTAGTTATCAGCGGGGACAAAACGGTCAATGCACTCTTTTACTAATTTTTTAAACCTGCACCAAAGCGAATGCACATCATCTGTGCTATCTGAAAAGGCATCGAAGTTAAGCGAAAGTATGTCAATGATTGATACATCATCGGCTCGAGAAAAGTTTGGGTAAGATGGATATTTAGGCTTGCTATCCAAGACGGCATCAGCAATGGTGAGTAGGACAGCTTCGTGGTCTGAAATTCCAGGTACTATTTCGTAATTTGTATCTGCGCCTATTGATCCGCTGACAAAAAATAGGTCAAGGACTGACTGAGAACTGCCCTGAATTCTTGTGCTTTGTTCCACAATTTGCAATAAATCAAAGGAAAAAGCAATGTCCAACATTGCTTCACCTAAAGCGTCATGTTTTTCAAGTGAGAACGTCGACCAGTCTATATTAGGTAAATTAAAATCACCTGACAATATAACACGATCACCAAGTTTGACATTCGTGTACAAATATTGTTTGAGATCGTCTAGAACGGAAACGGTAGAACTAGGGGGCCTATACTTTGCTGCAATAACATATCTAACATTTCCATAGTATGCTTTACAAAAAATACACTCTACATTGGGGTATATCAGACATTGGGAAAATTCGCAAGGTTGACTTAAAGAGTATGCTAACGCCTCCACCTCTACCATCACGGCCTTTTCTGTACGAACTGTAGCCAGTGGGTACAAACTCACTGTCAAATACTGTGTCGTTAAGCCAAGTCTCAGTCAAAACCGCAATTTCTGGATCGTGCAAAAGCAGAAGAGCCTCCCAACTCAGCAGTCTTGTTTAGAACACTCCTACAATTAACATTTAATATTTTCAGGGTCCGAGGTTTATTGGTGAGAAGTCAGTTTGATTTCTTTCTAAGCCTGAAGCGAGAACCTTTCGCTTCGTCCCAACCAAATAGGACGTTATCAACGCTTAGTTTATCGAATAATAACTTTGCTTTGGCTCCTTCGTCTCTCTTCTTACAGCTTTTTCATAACTGTTTACGTATTTCTCGAACTCGTTTTGAATAATCCTCAGCTATTGATATGGCGGAGTCTTTGAGCTTGTGACATGATTGTAATATGGACATTTTTTCACGGAAATCGAGGCAGGTTTTAAAATGACAGTCGCACCTTGCTTGCTTCCTTTTCACCCATTCTATGGCATCTTTCGACGCCACTTACCGTTAAACCCAGCTTTTCCTGAAAAACGCCGTTTGTTACTTTCTCTTCCAGTTCATGGTTAGACTCAATGCTGTCCTCCTCTATACCGTAAATGATAAGGTTATTTCTTCTACCTCTGTTTTCTAAGTCATCCATCTGGTTTCTAACTAAGGTAAGCTGCCCCTGAAGTTCTGATATGGTAGATTCTATATCTTTCACCTTCGTGGTTAAGACATTTAGGCCGGATAACTGTCTCTCAATACCGTCAATCCGCTCAGTTAAAGAGGAAAGCTTGTCTTCTGTCTTGTTTTGTGATGCCTGTAGGCCCTCCATTGTTGAAGTAATCTTACCCTGGCCTGCTAGTAACTCCGATAGCATCTCTTTTTCAGTTGGACCAGGATTTGCTTCAATATCGCCACAAGACAACAGATCTTTCGATAATGTAATAACACAAGACAGAAAGCACTCAACGCTCAGTGGGCAGGGCAGCAGCACTAAAAAACAATCGTCACTTCGATAACAATGTTCATATTTGAGATTACCAACCTGAAATGCAAAGCAAAGGGATTGCTTAGCATGTTGCCGTGTCTGCTGCTGACATGCCCACTGGCGAAGAAAAGCTCCGGTGGTGGATTTATAGTCGATGGATGAGCCACGTGACATGACGTCCCCGATGTCGTCAAAGGTGTGGAAGCTGATAGCCAAGGTTGGTCTGGTTCAGTGATGACTCCGTCGGAAAGCAGTACTGCTGATACGGCATCGAATCCTTGAACATGGTTCGCACGTGTCGCTTGATACCACTCACGCGGCGCTAGCAGGGCTCCGAGAAAGACCTGAAGTGCAAAGCAAAAGGGATTGCTTAGCATGTTGCCGTGTCTGGTGCTGAGATACAGGGTGGCCATATCCTGTTCTTGTGAGGAAGTGCGTTGTAGGTTGTGGTCACCGAGAGGAGGGCCGTACCCCAGGCCTGCTTATGCTATTCCATCGACACACAGTTTTTTTTTCAAACACGGTGGAAAAATGCGCGGCAACAGAATTTTAACCCCGCTCCTCTACCTTTACGTCATCGCTGCATTGCGCATTGAATCGCTGCACTTATTGCAATAATAATTTGCTATTTATCAACACAAGTAAAAAAAAGCCCTTCTGTAGTTTGTTGTAATGAACCCATAATTTCGTACTCTTGTCTTCTGAACAGCTATAAATTGGTGCACTATTCCAGAGTCTGCGTACATTTCTAGATTTCCAGGAAGATTTCATGCTGAATGCCGTTAAAGGCTGCGCAGTGGTCAGAGAAATGCATATGCTCAACAGTTTAAGCTCGGTGTTTGAAATTGGACCATCTTTGGATGTTAAAAACAGCCGTTTAGGTCGATTTTCCAGGTTGTAATCTATACTGACACATAAATATGCGAAGGTAGGCAAGAAGCAGGCTGGCGTCCAGGAGGGCAGGCGACTATGTGATAGGTTCTAGGAATAGCGGGGGGAGGTATTTGTAGAGTTCGCAGATAGAAATAATTTACGGATCCTGAATACTTCTTTCCGCAAATGAGAGAACAGGAGGTGGACGTGAAAAAGCCCCAATGGTGAGACTAAAAATTAAATAGACTTCGTTATACTATGCGCTCACCCTAGCACGCACTGTGCAGGATGTGGAGGTCCACGGAAAGGTTCATTGTAGCGACCACCGAACGGTAAGGTGTCGAATGCGCCTAGATTTGAAGATGGAACGGAAGAAATTAGGGAAGCGGACGCCCCTTAACGATGGAGCGGTAAGAGGTAAAGTAGAAGACTTCGGGATTTCTGTACAGAACAAATATTCGGCTTTGACAGAGCAAGACGATCCTAATGTTCATACAATAAACGATAATCTGACAGCTATCATTACTGAGTGTGCAGTAGAAGTAGGCGGTAGGACGGTTTGAGAGGATACCGGCAAGCTATTTCAGGAGATTGATTGAGAAACGTCCAAGCATGAGGGCGTCTAACCCTACAGACAGAATAGAACTGAAAGAGCTATATAAGTTAATAAATAAGTGCAAGGTGGCCGACATAAGGAAGTTTAATATCGAGAGAAGAAGCCTAAAAGCGGTGAAGAGGGAACTAGGCATAGCTAGAAACCAGATGTGTGCGTTGAGAAGCAAATAGAGCAGTTATTAGCAATATGGATGAGATAGTTAAAGTAGCTGAAGAGTTGTGCACAAATCTGTACAGTAGCCAATATAATCAGAACATTAATGAGAGAGAGTAGCATAGAGAAATACGCCATACAGTCAGTAGCGAAAGCGGAAGTAAAATAAAAGCCTTAGGAGCAATCCAAAAGGGGAAGGCAGCTGGTGAGGATCTGATAACAGCAGATCTGTTGCAGGAAGGACGGAAGATTGTGGTAGAAAAACCAGCCACCCTGTATACGCAATGCCTTATGTCTTCCAGCGTATCAGAAGCTTCGAAGAACGCTAAAATTATCTTAATTTATAAGAAAGGAGACATCAAGGACTTGAAAAATTACAGACCGATCAGCTTACAGTCCGTTGCCGCAAGGTATTTACTAATGTAATCGCTAATCGAGTCAGGGCAACCATAGACATAAATGAACCAAATGATCAGGCAGGCTTCGTAAAGGATATTCCATGATAGACGATATTCACACTATCAGTCAGGAGATAGAGAAATGTACAGAATGCAATCAACGCCTATATACAGCCTTCATTCATCACGAGAAAGCATTTGACTCTGTGTAAACCTGAGCAGCCATGCAGGTATTGCGGAATCAGGGTGTAGAAGAGCCTTGTGTTAAAATACTGCAAGAAGTCTATAGCAACTACACAACCTACAATTGTCCTCCATAAAGTCATCAATAAAATTCCAGTAAGGAAGGGCGTCAGGCAGGGAGACACGATCTCACCAATGCTATCACCGTCTGTTTACAGGCGATGTTCCGAGTCCTGAATTGGGAACAGTAGGGGATAGGAGTTAATGGAGAATACCTAAATAATCTGCGCTTCGCTGATGACATATGCTTGTTGAGTCACTCAGGAGATAAACGGCAAAGCAGGACCGATGAGTTAGACAGGCAGAGCAGAACGCTGGGTCGAAAAATTAACATGCAGAAAACCAAAGCAATATTCAAGAGTCTAGAAATGAAACAGCAGTTGACAGTTGGTAGCGAGGTGCTAGAGTGGTAAGGGAATACTTCTACTTCGGGCAGGTAGTGACCGCAGAGCCGGATCATGAGAGGGAAATAACTAGAAGAATAAGAATGGGATGGAGCGCATATGTTAGATTCTCTCAGATCATGAATGGCAGTTTACCAGTTTTCATCACGAGAAAAGTGTGCAACAGCTGTATCTTACCTTTACTCACCTATGGGGCAGAGACGTGGAGGGTAACGAAAAGGTTCCACCTTAAGTTAAGGACAACGAAGAGAGCTACGGTAAGAAAATTGATAGGTGTAACGTTAAGAGACCGGAAGCTGGCACAGTGGGTGAGCGAACAAACTTGTGTTAATTACATCCTAGTCGAAATCGAGAGGAAGAAATGGGCTTGGGCAGGCCATGTAATGTGAAGGCAAGATAACCTCTGGTCCTTAAGGGTAACGGAGTGGATTCCAAGAGAAGGCAAGCGTAGCAGGGGCCGGCAGAAGGTGAGGTGGGTGGATGAGGTTATGAAGTTTGCGGGCATACGATGGCCACAGCTAACAAAGGACAGGGTTTTGGAAGGAGCATCCAGGTCACAAGCCGAAGGTGTCTGGTGTCCACAAATTTATTAAGAAGACTCATCCAGGCCGGAGGGAGTGGAGATACGCGCACGCCCACCGAGCGTGTGGATTATGTCGCCTTCTTCTGAAACCTGGCAAAACGCTGCACGCTACAGTGTTGATTCGAGAGACACGGAACAGACCGTTGCCCTGCATTGGCAGTAGTCAGGCTGATGATGATGATGATGATGAAATATTATGCCATTTTCTGTGAAGAATTAGGGCGGACGTGCGTATACTACTTTTTTTTAACTGTGGAAAATATTAGGAGTATATCTTTGGGGAATATTTTTTCAAGTCACACCATATGACACTCATACGTGTTAATTTTGTCGCATGCTGAAAAACCAGAAACCATCTGATGATATTTTGCGTGCTAGAAGGCTGCAGAAGAATTTAGCGGAAGTTAGAATCGGTACTCGTAATATCCTGATTGGTGTTACTATTAAATATGCTTTGTGTCGCCGTTCCGGAGTGTAGGCACATTCATTGCGCCGGCGTTGCAGCAGAGTGGCTTGCTCTCGCGACAGACTCCAGTCAGTCTAGAGATGTGCAGAGGCGTGCGCAGTGAAGAAAAGTGTTGTGCCACAAGCTGTTTGCAAAAGTATAGTTCTGTGGATCTAACTGTGATTGATTATACACGCGACGATTTTCTGAGCGCGGGAGAGTCCTCTGGCATGTCATCAGTGAATTCGTTGTGAGGAGGGAATCGCTGAAATTGCACTGTGAATCCTGTATGATTGTTTTATTTACCAGATTAACGACTAACGGCTGAACTTTTTTAATGCCGCGCAGTGTTCAAGACACTCTGGAGTCATCAATCCCAACTAGACAGGCAAATTTGTCAAAATGTTTAGTTGTCTGACTTTTATTTAGTGCTAGCCTCTGTGATTCGTATGGAGAAGTCCGCCTAGGTGTTTTGCAAAGACTCCAGATTTTGCCACTGCAGACGATAGCATGGTTTTCAGTCGACTTGGACAACATCAGACAAGGCTGAACGAAGTCCTCGTTGCTGTTCATCCTATTTGCGCTTGATATTCTTTACTTCGGTCTACCAATGGGACAAAATCTCGAGCGCCGATATAACCAGCAACATAGCGGCCTATAGCAACAGGGTCAGACACATTCTATAACGTTCGAAGGCAGTTCTCGAAATGTAATTGACATGCACGGACTAGTCAAGTCTTAAGTTAGCAAAAAGAGTAAAAAAAAACTCGATCCACTCTTTATCGTTTTATCGTTAACTGCCAATACGGAAGTGTGCTACTCGACTTTTACCTCGGCTCAGGAATTGGCGCTTCTTCTTAGGCGTAATGCAGAGCCTGTGGTTTGCTCAATTAATTGAGCGTCCATATTCAGATGGCGTGCAGTAACCTACTCCCAGATCTTATTTTCGTTTGAGTGTATATTCTCGTAACTTATTCACGCAATCGAGCCGAGGCTTAGAGGAAACGAAGCGGCCTTCAGAAGACCGTTCGAATGCGGGGCTTCGCAATCGCCCGCGGACCAGCGAGCCAATTGAGTCGATAGCATTCAGTAAACCTGTTGGCAGCTAACAAGACCTGGGCAGTTACGATTTCACAGAGTTCCGTTGAACAACCGCGTCGTTTCGCGTCTGCAGAAAAGACGGCACCATTACGTATTCCTTTCACGATGATCGATGATTGCTTTGCGATGCATAAGCGAAGTGCACGCACAGGATGTGGCACGAATCCTTGTTAAGCTCACTCAATTATGCTAATCGAATCTGCCGTGGAGGATGCTACACGACGAGTTTTGGATGTAATGGAAGGCTTCGTTCGTGACTCCAGCGCCGAATCTGCCGGCAGAGGTGCTGCGCCTCATGAAGAATGAGCGCACTTTGCTCTCGGACGGCCATCTTGATACCGAGAACGGAGGCTCCCGTGTGCTGTGCGATGTGAGTGCACGTTAACGATCCCCAGGTGGTCGAAATTATTCCGGAGCCCTCCACTACGGCACCTCTTTCTTCCGTTCTTCTTTCACTCCCTCCTTTATCTCTTTCCTTACGGCGCGGTTCAGGCGTCCAACGATATACGAGACAGATACTGCGCCATTTCCTTTCCCCCAAAACCAATTATTATTATTATTATTATTATTATTACTCCGTTCTGGAGCGGTTAGCGCGCCACGCCGTGCAAGAGAGGCCGGTTTCAAAGAGATCCTCTTTATGTATTAAACGCACACTTTTATATTTCTTCTAAACCAATTCTTTGCTTTGACGGATAATCCACATGAAGCATTTTTAGTGTCAGCCGAAAAGTAGCACCAAAATTCGTTCTTGTGTGAAAATTAACTGGTTCCTTTTTTATTAAAAGCGCCTGCATCTTGCCCGTAACGACTGAACATTCTGAATAGAAAAAAAGTGGTACGCAAGAATGATGGGGAGAGGAAGTGACCGACGCAGTGTAATTAATGACTGTAATTTACTGGAGAAGTGAATACGGTCGCGATACTGAATAACAGAGCGAAATGAGGAATTCGTTGCCAAAAGCACTAATCCGGAGGTTCAGCCCAGTCAAAAATTCCTTCAAAGTGCTTTCAAGGGACCAACAGGATTCTTGACTGTCATCAGTACTTCTTGTCTGCATTTCTACAAGCACATGCATGAATCTGAAGGTCTTGAAGGAATCTGAATTGGCTGCTCTGTTTTAATGGCGCGAGTCTGAAGGTGCTGAATGCATCCCCTTTGGAGCCCTGTTGGTAATGGTGCGAGTCTGAAGGCATTTTCATTGTAGCCTGTTTGTGTTGGCGCGAGTCTGATGGTGCAGAAGGCATCTCCATTCGCAGCCCTGTATGCACGGGCGCGACTCTGACGGTCCTTCAGAAACCTGCATGCAGCTGCTCTGTCTGCGGGCGCCGTTCCGAAAGTTCTGTGTGCATGGGGCTTCGTCTGCATGGCTGTCATCTCTTCGGCGGAAAATTATAATGGCAATCAAGCTTACTTAATTGTACGCGTGAATCAGTTAGTACAAATCTTCTTCTATGACCAGCATAACTGCTCGCAAGTGGCGATTTATGTGGCCAGAAAGCAGCTTAGGTAATTAGTAGGGGTTATGCACGTACGCAGGACGTACGCGCAAAGAGACGCGTGCTTCCGATACAGAGCATGAAAATTCCTCACCTCACGAAAGCCATGGATTGCGGTGGAGCACATTGCGCGATCTCATATTGTCGTGCGCTGCAGCTTTTAAAATTGATTCCGCTGGCTCTATCGTTTTCATATAACACTAATATTGTACGGTAAGCGTCTCAAGTTTGACAACCGTAATTATCTGGTTTGGCCAAGCGTACGTGCACGATGTACGTGCAGAGCCCAAATAATCGATCGTGCCTAATTGAGCGCTTCCACTGAGGCAGACGTCTGCGTTTCGTGAAGCGCATATATGTAACCGCCCATGCGCATTGTGGAAAACCCGGATTTGGCGGGTTATCTCCCTTCGTTCTCGGCGCAGACGATTCCGACCTCGCAGCATGCATGCTCGGCGTTAAGTGGAGCTACATCACAAATGCAAGCGCAGTTTTATCTCCAAAGAGTTGCAATTGAGGCAAATGAATTTTAAAGCCGCTGCATTGAGATGAACACCACAGCGTCTGTTGCGCCCAATACGCGCAGCGCGCGTCAAGAAAAAGAGTTTTGGTATTGACACTTTATAGACTCGATCCTTCGTCTGCTCACTCTATGCAGTGGATCCGCGCTGTCAGACGAGCTAATTCAATTCCAGGTAGTGCGCAAGCATGCATATGTGTGCGGCGCAGTGGTTACACGGCCGGGCAAACTATGCTGCGCATATGCATGTTCCCTCCACTTTTTCAGCAAGGTGCAGACGCTGCGTGCATGCTCGTCCCGATCTTGATCTAGAAAAGCACGCAGACGCGCATGCGCGCACAGATTTTCATTAAGAGATGTGGAATTCGCGCATAATTTCGGGGATTCAGTCGGGTATTCTAATAAATGTAGTGCTGAGCTTACTGCGCCGGCATGAGCGCAGCGAATGCACATCTGCTCGGGCTACACGACACCGCAACTCTACTACATTTTTTTCCCCTAAGATAAGGCCGCGGCGCGACGTTTAGATCGAAAGAATTTTCACGATGCTGGAAAGCGCTCTACATTCGCGCTGTCGAAACCGTGCAGTGCCCGAGTGCATCGAATTCATCCCGAGGCGATCGATGCAGAGCCGCACAGCTCCGTTAATCGTGTGTGCCATGCAGCGTGCGATCGAATCACTCCGCACGCAGGCGATGTGTATCGTTGAAAACATTAAAGTTGCCTACGTGACAGGTACAGCGTGATGTAACTCATCATAGCACTGGGAAATGCACAGATTAATGGCTAACCCTTTGCCCAGCCCCCTGCTATGTGTCACACTAGGGGAACGGGGATTAACCATTGCATCACATCAAACGGAGAGCGCCATTGGCTAGAGCCTCCATTGATAGGTATTCGCTCAAGCATTCTTCGTTTCACTGTACCTAAGTGTACAGCAACTTAATCCACAGCAGTAGCAGATCTAGTTTTGGTTACACACACCCGCACCAATAGAACATTAATACTTCAAAAATAAGTGCACTCAGTTTCGAGGTTTCCATCACACCTACATATATGATTGTTGGACAACAACAAAGCAGAGGGAGTAATAAATGGTTAAAAAAAACATGCTGAAACTGAAAGACATGCTGGCAATTTGTGATAAAAATACCATGCATTCTTTATACTCAAATACAGCAAACATTTCAAACATACAAAAAACAAGCAGGAGAAAGCATAATCATTCTATGAGGCTGCAAGGCTGGGCATATCCTTCTGTCATATAAATGCAATCAATGGATTTCATGTCAGCCTGTGTGCCAATGCGTTCTCATATTTCCACTAAAAACTCTCAAACATAAAAGTTTCAAGCATAAAAGAAACATTCACATTTGATTCGTAGTTGTGACAGTAGTTCGAAAGTTTGGAAGACAGCAAACAGGCTTCTAAAAGAAACTCCTTATTGGGCTGACTCGCGCCTATAAAGAACAGAGTGACTCGGCAGCGGCTTAGCAACAAGCGTGCTCGGCGCTTGTCGAAGATGATGCCTGCTGCTCTTGGCTGTGTTCAGTTTAAAGTTGACAATGAACTTTTTACCATGTGACAATATAAAGTGGTCTTCGTGACACTGAAGATGTGGCGTAATTTTTACTAACTGCAATGAATTACGTGGCCACAAATATGAAAAAAAGTTGACTCTGAGGAGCTACTTTCAAAGGAATACAAAAATAAAAATTAAGATGAAACTACCTTCATGAACTGTCATCATACATCACTGCCGTATCAGTCCCTTTCCTTTTGGTTTGGCACTTCACACAAATACGATAGATTAGTTAACATTTAAAAAAAAACACTGCACAGCCACATAAACAAACCGGTAAAATTATTCTGATCAGCAGGTGGATGCTGACACTGCATATGCAGCACATCACATACAAGCGGTGAAGCAAGCATTCGTTGGGAGTGGAAATATAGACAGCCTGTAATCTCATAAATTCCGAGTACATAACATTATGCGCCATCATCCATTGTAACATAACAACAACAGTTATCCTCTGGTGTCGAATATTCAGAACTATGTATAATAATGCTGCCAATTTGAGCTCGAAAGTATCTTGACATTTGAGGGATGCAGCCAAACCGTGCATTGAAAATAGTTATCAGGTGCTCAGAAAATGCTGGAACAGGGTGTGGCACAACGAGAGCACAAGTTTGGTGGCTGCTTGTGTACTGAGCGACAATAATTCTCTTGGCAAAAACCAAATGAGCTGGAAGCTCCAAATTCCTTTCCAAGCACCGATAGGAATGGTGCATAATGCACCGTTCAGCGACCAGCATAAACACCATATTGGCTGCTGACACATGCCGCAGTGCGCGGCCAATTCTATCTTCGAAGGGAAATGTGGAAATGCCCCACAATGGGCCAAACATGCGAGTTGCTTTAGGTAGGTGCAGCAGCTGATGAACATTAAATGTCATTGTAGTATCATTACAGAGCCTACCTGCTGTACAAAATACAGCAATAACACTTCAGCTGCAGAGATGTCACTCTCACTTATGGTATCTTGCAGCAACAGAAACAGTGCCTTCACGAGAAGCGCAAAGTGTACCATGTATGGTCGAGGCAGAAGATCCGAGAAGAATGGGACACTATACAACAAAAGCCAGTACCTCCATTCAGTTGCCTTTCAATAAGCACGCTCCGAGAGTGGTCGTGCTGCCCTCGAGAAAGTGATTGGAGGCTTAATTGTGCACAGTCTACAATTCAAATGCCTGACATGCCACCCGGTGTAGAAGGCTGAACCGGTAATTGAAAGGCACAGTTCCACCAGCCGCTTTGTCACGCCCTCAAGTACGCAGTGCATGTAATCTGGCAGTAGGCCCCATACAACGTCAACGCCCTTCAGTCTGAGAAGTGGAGATGGCCCCTTGAAGCGTTCAAATGTCGCATCCGGTCCCCTTGCTTGCCGCATTGCCTCCAGCACACGTCCGTGTGTCCGCTCACAGGCTGGCTGTCCATGGTAGAGGTACCTGATCGAGCCTGCAAAAGTTGCATAGTTTGCAGTTCCCTTTATGTGATAAAGTATAGCTTGCAAAATTCAGCCTGAACCTTCCACTTGCATTGGGAATGAAAACCAGATGTAATGCATACAAGTACCACATATAGACAGCCTAGCACCAAAACATACCCAGTGCATATCAAAAACTATAAAAGTATTATGCTTTAATAAACAGTACATTCACCTATTTGAATCTGATGGTCTCCATTGGGAACAGCGTTCAAGCTACTTAAGCTGAGGAAGTAGCTCTATATTCAAGAGCCTGTTTATACATTTTATACATTTAATTCCATGCTTTAGTTTCGCTCAGCACTACTTTAGCACCTTCATAATACCATTTTGACACCTGATTAACTGTCAGTCGGTATTACTGTGGACACCTTATGAAACAAACTACCTTTGAAATAGTCACTGAAACTTACCATCAACACATGTACATTTCTCAAGGCACCAGGTGCACCCATAATAGCCATTAAATTGCTTTATGTTGAGGATGGATGTCTTTGCCGGTGAGTCCACACAACACACAACTGCATGTACCGCAGACTGCACAATTTTTCCGCCATGGGACCACACAATTGTTACGATATCGTTAACTTCACCAAAAAACCTTCGCATAAGCATGTGCATAGGCGGATGGTCCTTTGCAAGCCACAGCCCTGAAAGTGTCAGGTTTCTCCACTGAAGTTCCACGGGGGGGAGGAGGGGGGGGAGAGATCATTCAACATTACTTGTATAGGCCAGATTGAGCTTTTCGACAGCTCAAACACAGGTGCCCTACCAGTTTTAAATGTGAGTGTGACATCACTCCATGACGTATTGAGCTGTCGCCGAATGCTTCGATAAGGGTCACCATCAGTGACATCTCTGTTGATTCCTTGTTCTCGAATCGCTGTTGAGAGCCTCTGCAGATTTTCTAAGAGGATGGAGTTATAATGCTTGATTAAACCCAATACCTCTTTCTTGATGTCGAAAATGACGAAAAACTTCCCATTCCTATTAGGCTTTCACACTTTTCTTAAAGTTGCAGCCGCCACAACTAACATCAGTGTTGGCAGGAATGTCATGGGTAGTGACGAGATGTTTATGAAATAGTCACTGAAACTTACCATCAACACATGTACCTTCCTCAAGGCCCCAGGTGCACCCACAGTAGCCATTAAATTGCTTTATGTTGAGGATGGATGCCCAATGCTGGCAGAATAAATGCTACCTCAGTGCCTATTTTTTCTCTTTCCACATCTTCCGCAACAAGTACGTAGACTGTGGCACAACCGCTTCTCCAAAAAGGGCATTAAGAAGTGTCAGAAGACCTTTAACCTGCGACCAGGTAAGCCCTGTTGTCACAATGTAAGCCAAAATTAACAGCAGTGCTTGAGCTTTAGTTGTTGACTGATGTGGCAGCGTTTCCTTTGAAAGCTTCCCGAGGTACGCTTCAAAGTCATCAGAAACATCATAAAAGTCGTCTGTACTCTCCGTTTCACCTTCCTCAACATCATTGTTTTCTTCTGTGTCTTGATTAGTGCTGCATTCCACATATTCTCGGTCAGACCTGTCCGTGTCTCAGCCATCACTGGTAGAGCCAGTACTGCCATCTTCATAAGTAGGAAGCATTTCATGAGTAGCATCATTTTGTGTTGTCTTTGCCAAGCTTGAATTTGAGCCCTCAATGTCGTCAGCACTTGAAGATTCAATTTCTTTTTTTTCATGCTGGCTTGAGCCTAGAGCTGCCTTGTTCTGATTGTCCTGAAAATAAAAATAAACATCTTTAGAACGATTTAAGAACGATTTAAATAATTGTCTCTTCACTTAGCACATTCTATTCTTTACAGCAAACAGCAAGGTAGTATTGTTTTGAACCAAGTGTTTTCTTTTAGGCGCGCACAGATTATTTATCCACTTTTTTCCCAAACCATATGAATCCAAAAAAGGTTTCAAGTGAAGTAGCTCTAGCCATGCTGACAGCAAATCCTTCCTATGAGCACCGAGCGATTTCAGCCAGCTCTATACAGCAAAAACACTAACGAGATCCAGCAATTTCTAATGTTGTTTTAATGAATTCAGCAAGAAGTTTAAACACCGAAATGTCCATGAACTCATGCAATGGGTACAAAATAGTTTATGAATCATGGAATAGAGTGCATGGAAGTGGCACCGACAGGTACTCAAATTTTCTGTCGCTGTTTACTGTCACCCATTCTGTAGCATACCGCTCTACCTGCGGGAATGTTAGTAGACCTTCAATGTGAAAATAATATTGAGTACATGAACGTACCATTAATCTAACATTTTCTAAATATATTCTTGAATATATATATATATATATATATATATATATATATATATATATATATATATATATATATATATATATATATATATATATATATATCAGATGACTCACTGGTTTGAGTTTGAAAGCACTGCGATACCGAGTAAGTGGGTGATATTGATTGTGCAGAAGTGCACGCTGCCCTCCGTGCCATAACACCTAAGAAACCATTTTTTCATGTGCACTCACAGTCCTTTTTACGTTCATGGCTTAATTAGTGATGCAAGTAATGCAAACCTCTTCCTGAAAACCCATAAATACAGGGACTACAGAGCTATATTTTGAGTTAGGAGAAGACAAGTTTGTTTGGTTATTTGGTTATTGTTTTATTTAAATGTTATTTGGAGAAGAAGGAAGACATCATCCTATATTTATTGAGGAAAAGAAGAAGCAGAAGAAGAAGCAGCACTGCCATCACTCATACCGAGCGCCTGCTGACCTGAACAGACGAGAGATTCGGTCGCGCCGTGGTTTCGCGGCAGCCTGAGCGTTAACCTAAGCCCCCGTTACATTTGGTGAAGGTTGGCTCACCAGTCCTCTGTTCCGGCTCCCTCCGGCAGCGGGACCCGGCACTCTTCAGCGGTACTGACGATCATGACGCTGAAGACTGGCTCACATCATACAAGCGGGTGAGCACATATAACAAGTGGGATGATACCACCAAGTTGAACAATGTCATCCTTTATTTGACCGGCGTTGCCAACCTGTGGTTACGAAACCACGATGAAGACTTCTCCACATGGACTGCTGTCAAGGCGAACCTCACCGAAGTGTTCGGACGTCCTGCTGTGCGCAAGGTACGCGCCGAGCACCGCTTGCGCGAGCGCTCTCAGCAGTCGGGTGAGACGTTCACCAGCTACATTGAAGACGTAGTCAACCTGTGCTCGCGTATCAACGCCCAAGTTGTCCAAGGCTGACAAGATCAAGCATATTCTGGAAGGCATCGAAGATGGTGCCTTTCAGATGCTGCTGTCGCGCGATCTCGGCACCGTTGCCGAAGTAGTCAGTCTCTGCCAGAGCTACGACAAGCTGCGCAAGCAGAGGCTAATCTCGCGCCAGCACGTAGCGCCTGTCGAGTTAATTGCCGGCCTGTCGGCTGCTCCCGACCACTCGCAGCTATTTGCAAACATGAAAGATTTCAACATGCCACCAAACAACATGCCACCAAATTTTGCGTGAGAACTTGAGGAAACGAAAGCTGATTGCCAGACTTGGGCCGCACTCCCCCACACAGGACCAGAAGGACACGCAGGCATCATGGAGCGCCGATTTGCTCTCTGAGGCAGAGAAGGATGCTACATTGCTGAAGAAGAAACATGGTGTTTTCAATATGATCCTCAAACAAAGAGGCAGAGCTCCGAACGGCGGTCCACAAGCTCTCAGAAGTCGAGAAAGGTGCGGCGACAGAAGACCAAAACAAAGACGATGCTGATAGTTTTTTCGATTCCAGAGGCGTCATACACCACGAGTTCGTCCCACAAGGGCCGACAGTGAATCAGGGGTTTTATATCGGCATGCTCCAAAACATGTGTGATGCACTGCGACGCCGTCGCCCTGACTTATGAGCATCTGGACACTGGAGCCTTCTCCACGATAACGCAAGGCCTCACACTGATCTCAGCGTGGCAGAATTTCTCGCTAAGCACGGAATTACTGTCCCTCCCCATGCGTCATATTCGAATTACCTCTCCCCATGCAATTTTTCCTGTTTTCTCGTGTGAAGAGATTCCTAAAAGGTCACTGGATGGGGGAGCGTGGACGCCATTCAAGACGCCACCACAAAGGAGCTGACAGCCCCGCAAAAAGAAGCGTTTTACAACTGTTTGCAAGATATCAAGAAGTGTTGGGAGCTGTCTATAGACTTCAAGGGAGACTATTTGAAAGGGGTGCAGCACAAATGATTTCAATGTTAAACGTATTTTTTAAAATGTACTCAGTCTCGGAACTTTACGGACAATAGTTTTAGCACGAAACTTTCTCAAAAATCCTGCTTTCAGCTCGCAATGCACAGGCGGAACTGTTTGCCACCATTGATTGTTTAATCTTTAGATGAAAAAATCTTTGCTGAATTCTTACTACAGCACATGTAACCCTATTTTCCTTGGGCATCGCTACTTCTTGCTGCATTTCTAAATAAATAGAGAAAAGGACAAAAACCTCTGCCAGAATATACACAAATACACGATATAAAGAAGTGACAAACATTTCAAACAAAAATATAAAATGATCAAAAATTACAGGACGTAGTATTCAAAGTGCTTTGCAAAGCTATCAGAATAAATCACTGTTACCGGCAAGGAAAAAAAACTGTGTTGAAATGCTTCCATGCGCCAAGAAATTGGCACTAAGGATTGGTTGTGAGTGTACCTGGTTCTTCGCGCAGTAGATAGTTTTATACAATGAAGTAAGTCTATATTTATTGCACCTCTCAGGAATTTATTAAAAATGTCAGCATGTCAATTTTCTTATATACGAATGCCATGCTGTTTAATCAGTAGTGAAGGGGAGTAAGGTAGTTTGTATTCAACGAAGATAAACCGAATGCCTTTTCTCTGGGCTCTCTTCAGCCAAGTAACGTCCTTTTTAAAGTGAAAGAACTTCTTGCCTCATGAATCGCGGGGACAGGATGTGTCGCGCTTTCAACAATACACAACCAATCCAGAATCCAACCCGTAGCCATTGAACAAGCCAATCCATAATCCACAATTCAATCCTAAATCCAACAGGCCGCCGCAGTGGCACAGTGGTTATGGCACTCGGCTTCTGACCCGAACGATGCAGGTTCGACCACGGCCGAGGTGGTCGAATTTCGATGGAGGCGAAATTATAGGGGCCCGTGTACTGTGCGATGTCAGTGCACGTGTTAAAAAAAGCCAGGTGGTCGAAATTTCCGAAGCCCCCCACTACGGCGTCCCTCATATGCTGAGTCGCTTTAGGACGGTAAACACTCCTAAATCAAACCATGATCCAACAAGGCACGAACTGGCAATGAAAAAAAAAGAAAAGTTTTGGTCTAGGTGAAATACAACACGGGCCTGCGGTGTTTGAGATAGGAGCGATTCCACTGCGCCACGGCGGTTCGACGTTTGCAGCTGAACAAAGGCGCGTCTAGTGAATGCAGGGTTGTGTTAAAAGCGTACATGAGTAATTATAAGCATATTGTGACGATGAAGACGAGAACTGTGCAGTGGCGCGGGCAGGAGCGCCCGCGCTAAGCCAGCGGCCATTACATCACCTCCGTTCAGGCCATTCGGCGCGTCCTGGGGCCTCGACCGTCGGCTTCTGGCGAGGTGCGGGCTGGACGCTTCGCGGACCAGGAATCATTCAGCCATCTCATTCATCGTGGCGGCCAGCACCTCACCCCTTTCTCGTTCTTGTCCAACCATCCTCTTAAGCTCGTAACCACTTCGCGCGTCTCTTTGTCACCGAACGGGACGATCACTCGGTGGCCCCGGGTAGTGTGACGAAGAAGACGACGAACAATGCAGTGGCGCGGGCAGGAGCGCTCGCGCTAGGCCAGCGGCCATTAAATCACCTCATTGCCATCGATCATAGCGTCTCTTTCTTCGGCTGACCACCTCGTAAGAATATAATGTTGCAATTAACCGTGTGCTGTGCGATGTCAGTGCACGTTAAAGATCCCCAGGTGGTCGAAATTATATTCCGGAGCCCTCTACTACGGCACCTCTTCCTTTCTTCTTTCACTCCCTCCTTTATCCCTTCCCTTACGACGCGGTTCAGGTGTCCAGCGATATATGAGACAGATACTGCGCCATTTCCTCTCCCCAAAAACCAATTATTATAATTATTAAATTTAGCCCTTGCTTGGCGAGTCGTTGCGCCATCACGCGGCACCCACTGAAAACTTGCCTCGCTATGTAAGACGCTGGCTCAGCAGATGGCACCAAAATGCAAGCACAAATGCTTTCGCACTACCGCACGTAAGTTGTGCTATGTGCCTCCTTGGATTTTTAGTAAGAAATTCTCAAATTACCGTGGCATATTCAAGTTTGGACCTTTAAAATTCATTTTATGCAATAAAACTTGTTTCAGTCGGAGCCATTTCAAGTTTTCGCGTAAAGAAACAGTTTCCGAAGTGCCGAAGCACAGATGTCTCATATGTATGCGGACCATGTAGTAGGATTTGCAAGTTTGACGCCGTGGTACATATAGGAGAACTTTTAGAACTAATCAATTCTGACGCCAATATAAAATAAATGCTGCGCGTCTTGTTGCGAGTAATCCGTAAAAGCGCCTTGTTCTAGTTCATATCTTGTACCAGTCGTGCATCCTCTACAAAGGCCATTTGCAATAAAGCATCATCGTTTGTACAGTCGGCCACTTTTTAAAAGTATCGCCGGCCAGACAGCGCCTTTTATCACAACGCGGAGCGGCGAAACTGATGAGAATAAGTGCGTGCTCCCTAAAATTTCCTGCCCGACGAGTGTAGTCTTCTGGGCTCTTCCAACATGTGCGACACAACACCTGCCGGTGTGCGTTCCATCCCTCGTGGGCGATGATGTGTTTATCATGTGATCGTGAACTAGAAGTTATCATGAGCTGTGGGACCTGTTGGAAAGAATGTAGAAAGCATTGATCTTCCCGCGAAATGCATGGCACGTGCGCCAATTATGATAACGCCCTTTTTAATGTGTATATATGGCTTTTCTCTGGCTTGCTGAATTGAACCAATTTAAATACTCGCCATCTCTGCTGAGCCATGAAGCGCGCTACTGAATTAATCATCGCAGGGGCTGTGTCGCAAATGCTGGAAGAGCCCAGCAGACGACACTCCTGGGGAGGAGAATCCTGGGGCCAGATCCCACTGCGGTACCGTTCGGGAACCAGTTCCTTTCGTCTCCTCTCATTGGCCGATCGTCGTCACGTCCGGAGGCAGCTCCGCGTTTTTCGTCTACGTCACGGGGCGTGGCCACGGCGTCGAAAGGAACCGTTTCGCCGGCCGGCACAAGAACCGCGGCGAGTAGGTCCACTTCGCGGAACCGCTTGTAAACAAACATGGCGGCGCCCATGACCCCGTATCTTTTCGCGGCTCTTTGCGGCCGCACTGGGCAGAGAAGACCTAGAAACAGGGAAGATGCCTTCGATCTTCCGGAGGAGGATTTCCGCCACCATTTCAGGATGAGTAATACCCTGTCACACGGGACTTCTTCACGGCCTTTGCCATAAAGTTGTCTTATTGCACTAAAGGAGGAAAACCGAAAAGGAGCAGCGACGCTGCTACACGGCAAATCCAAAGGAGCTGGAACGCGGCCTCCGTAAATGCCAAAAGTCAGCGCTGTGTGTGAAGCGGCGCTAGTAACATTATGAATTTAAAGCAGACGGTAGCACTTCATATAAATAATTGGTTTTTGGTGGAAAGGAAATGGCGCAGTATCTGTCTCATATATCGTTGGACACCTGAACCGCGCCGTAAGGGAAGGGATAAAGGACGGAGTGAAAGAAGAGAGGCACAAATAGGTCCGTAGTGGAGGGCTCCGGAATAATTTCGACCACCTGGGGATCTTTAGCGTGCACTGACATCGCACAGCACACGGGCGCCTTAGCGTTTTTCCTCCATAAAAACGCAGCCGCCGCGGTCGGGTTCGAACCCGGGAACTCCGGATCAGTAGTCGAGCGCCCTAACCACTGAGCCACCGCGGCGGGTAAGTAGTTCACCTAAGAGTGCTTTCGTTTATGTTGGAAAAAGTAGCTATCACGATAATAAACGAGCGTTCTGACGGTGAGAAACGGATATTTTGAAACAAAGTTTCTTTTTTTTTCATCGTTCTCGGTCCGACCACGGTAGGCGCACTTTTCCGTTCAGCTCCTCGTTGTGTGTGAGAAGCGTGCTTTGTTGCTTGTGTCTGTGTGTATTTCAAAGAAATTAGGTTGTGCCTGGTTAGCGTGCTGCCGTAATCATGAGCGACGAATCGCAAGATGTTAGAAAGAAGTGTGAAATTGCCATGAAGATTGCCGCTGTGGCATCATTACGCGCGGCGGCGGATGCGGCTAAGGCGCACGGTGACTCACTGGAAGAACAACTTCTCGCAAACATTGCCCATTGCAAAGCCGTCGCGTTCCTTCCCCGAACTGTGCACCGCAGTAGGTGGGTGTATCCCCGCAACGAGCGATGGTTTGAGGATACTTTGCCGAACCTCGGAGACCAGCATTTTTGACAGGCGTTCCGCGTTGGCCCGGCTGCTTTTCGGTACCTTGTGGAGCGGTGCTGACCTGCAATGCAGCTTGAACATACAAATATGCGGGAGGCCATCAGTGTAGAAAAGAGAATCGGCATCGGCCTTTTCAAGCTCTGCACAGCTGCCGAAGACCGGGTGGTAGCTATAGTCTTTGGTGTTGGGCGGTCAACTGTGAACACTATATATAGGGAGTTTGCCGAGACTGTGGTGGATGTGCTCGAACCGGAGTGGGTCCGAATGATGGCACCAAACGGGATGGATGAAAATGTTAGCGAGTTTTACGCTATGACAGGGCTGCCATTTCCCGGTGTCTCCACCCCACTTGAATGCAGTGGACTATAGGAACAACAAAGGCTGGCAAGTGTTTTTTCTTGGTTTCCCTTGGTTTTTCCTTAGTTCCTTACGTAGTTGTCATAACTGATGTGAAATAATGTAGTTTTTACAATATGTGAATTTACCTTCATGGCTACTTACAATGCTGCAGCATTCTTTCAACGTGTATTTAATTTCCATGGATCTAAAAAAATCCTTCGCAATCAAATATCACCTTTACAGCCTGTCACCTCTATTTATAATCTTATTTTCAGTAATCATATGTATACAAGTTCGGCTTCATCCACACACAGCCATGTATACTGTTCTCCACATCTAAGGTGAATGTGTGTGCTAATTCTATTAGATGCTCACAAACTATTGACCAGGTGCAGGCAGGGCATGGAGCTGTCACTGCTCTCATGCGTCTTGCACAGCCACAAGGATGTGAACATTACTCGCATTCGATGTACTGAAGCGCTTCTTTTTTCACCTTAGAAGTAGACGACCCGCTCCTTCTGATCTACTGTTTTTAAATACACGCTTAATAGTTCCATCATTTATTCTTGTGCATACAAAATGTTCTTTTCTTTTGTGCAGGTACAGTGTCATCCTTCTGGCCCTTGTGGACCATAAATACCGGTTTCGGTATGTTTCTTCAGGCAGCCCAGGACGATGCCACGACTCCCATGTGTACAGTCAATCGGATCTGGCTGAAACAGTTGAAGGGCCGCTATTCAAGACGCCGGTCACAGTGATTAATGGCACTGCTGTGCCCCCGATTATCCTTTGCGACCAGGCGTTTGCCCTGACAGGGCATCTCATGAAACCCTTCCCGCATAATGGCCCTTTACAGGAGGAAAAAGACTGTTCAATTACCATCTGTCCAAAACACGAAGGATTGTTGAAAATGCCTTTGGGAAAATGAAAGCCCGGTTTCGATACACCATGAAAAGGATGGAGTGCGAGATCAGGCATGTGCCTGTGATTATTAGAGCCTGCTGTACACTTAACAACATGTGTGAACATTTTGGTGCCCGGCTACAGCAGCAATGGTTGGATGAGGTTTCTCAGCATGACACAGCTTTTGAACAACCTGCTCATACTACGCAGTTAAAAGTTGATAGTGGGGCTAGTGTTCGGGCAGCTCTTGTGCATTACTTTCAGCAGCTGCAGTAGAAGGCCGCTTAACATGACGAAGAGTGCTGCCCATGTTTTGTACCTCTAAGCAGCATACCTAATCCTAGGTAGCATTTGGTGCCAATGTGGGACTGCAGCAGGTCTAGTTTTGTGTCTTGCAACCTTCCACTGCAAACCTTCCTGAAGGAGATTCTTTCTTGCACAAACAAAATCAGAAGAATGGGTTACCCCAATCACCACGTCAACTTCTTAACCTAGATGTCTAACAGCCAGGATAATTAAGTGACTTCAGTGGGGTTTCCCACCAAATTTCATTGGTGTGAGAAGCACTCCAGGGCAATTTCTGACGTGGCATGATCTGGACATGGTTAACCTCGTGCAAGACACACAAGCACTGATATGGATATACGTGTCAATATGCGTCTTGTGTGAACAAATGTCTCTGTATACAGTGTCAGTACTTTCACAAATAGTTACTGCTAGTGCAAGACAGTGCACATCAATTTTGCCTTGTTCTTTCGCCCTTGCGTTTTCTGAGGTACTTTTTGTCGCTTGGTTGTTAAACTTGCACAGCTGTCAGTACTGTATCGCAACACTGCCTTGTGACTTTCACGCAGCCTGTGGCCCAATAGTAGCATGTACATGTATGCAAGCTAAGATTTATACATTTTATTTGTTCAGGAAGTCCTTCAGCACCTGAACGAGGTCTTCTTCAGCCTTGACTTGTCACTCACGGAGCTGAAGTTCTTTTGCTCTGTACTCCTTAAGATCCTGCCGCAGGAGACGCTGCTCCTCCAGCAGACATTGCTAAATATCTTGGGCTGACGAAAGTGGTCGCTTCCGCTTCCGCTGCTGGCGGCTGGTAGTAGCCACAACTGTGGCAGTGCTTGCTGTGGCCCGCAAGTGTGGTGGAGAGTCTTGTGCAGGGTCTTCTGCAGCAGCAGATGTGCCAGCTGCCCCATCCATTGGTTCAAGCTCAAATGAGCTTTCATGTATGTCGCCAGTCTCCATGGCGGAGATAATCGGCATGAAGAGCGTTTGAAACATTGATGAAACATTATCGGGAGGTCAAGCACATGCTCGCAAAGAAATTGAACAAATAACCCTCAAGCTATGCTTTCTTTCAGGGCTCTGATAAGTGCTGTCCATGAAAACATTTATGTTTACAGTGGTGAATCATTTTTTGTCTGCCGTCACAAGAGTGTTACAACTGAAATGAGCCTCTGTCCGTTACACCTCAGTAACAAACAGAGCTGTGATCACCTGCTGATATGTTTTAACTTAGCATTTAGCATGATTTACCAGTCTTGCATTCATTGTTTCATACACCTTCATGTCACAACGTATGTAAAGGTGTTATCTTTTTGTCCGCCATTACAAGAGTGTTACAACCGAAATGAGCCTCTGTCCGTTACACCTCAGTAACAAACAGAGCTGTGATCACCTGCTGATATGTTTTAACTTGCCACTTAGCGTGATTTACAAATTGTGTATTATTCATATGTTTGATACACCTTCATGTCATAACATATATAAAGGTGTTGTCATCCAAAATAAACAATACAAAGCCTTCGATGAGCAACTTATGAACAGTGGTTTGTTGTGCAGTGCGGCTTCAGACTCCAACCAATAAAAATTTACAAATCTTGTATTATTCATATGTTTGATACACCTTCATCTCATAACATATGTAAAGGTGTTGTCATCCAAAATAAACGATACAAAGCCTTCGATGTTGAGAAGTCGTCGTTACAGATGGAGATTCATATCCTTCCAAGAAAATTACCTCTTTGACTGTGCTGACAGGTTGGCAGCTGCTTCTTCCACCAGAGAGCGGTCGTTTACTGGCAGGCCTCCTAAAAATATGTGCAGCTCCCAGTAGAATATCCAGGGTATGGCACCCTGGCCAGTGTGCTTTCGTGACCACCTCCTGCAAACAGTCCCATGAGCACTACGTTCCCAACACTCAGGTAGTCAAAAGCGTATCTCGTACAAATGCCCATTTTAACTGCTGCTACTGAATAAACAAGGCTACTGCGGCAAATACGCATTTTCGCACACTGCACGTTGTGTGAAAAGCAAGCTGCCCCAAACCCAATGCAGCAGCCGCTCGCGCATAATGTGCGTCGAAACTATGCCTCCCCGGTCGCATGTTTTGAAAGCTGCCGCGCGGTTATCATGGCACAAAATTTCGCGACACTTAGGGATCTAATATAAATCCGCGGTATATATTGACGCAGTGCATTCCGCATTTTCGCTTAGCGCTGACCTAAAGCACGCGCCATCTCGAAGAAGAGGAAGCGGAGGTGTCAGCGATCTTGAGCTGTGGTGCAGACGTTCGTCGGATCCTGCGTTCCTGTGTTCAGTGATCACCGCATTCACGCGTGACATTTTGGTGGAGCTTTGCTGGGTAGTGCACCCCATGCTCAGGACCCCTCCAAGGAGCCGGGACTCCAGCCCGCTTGACACCTTGAGAGTCGAAGTTACGCCCACCCATCAAAGTAGCCGGCGGCTGCAAGGACTGCAACCAGAGTTTGGGCCTCTGCAGTCTCGTCCGACCGCCAGGAAACTGACCTCAGCGCGACCATCAGTGCCCACAAACACCCCCGTCAGTATGCCGGATGCCATCCCTTTGCCGTCTGTTGTGCTGCAGCAGCCACGCGAACCACCCACCTTTCAAGGTTTCTCAGGTGAGGACCCGGAGGACTGGCTCGAGAAGTTCGAGGGCATAGCCCAATACAACAGATGGGCTGACGACTCGAAGCTGCAGCACATGTTTTTTTCACTGGAGGGTGCAGCTCGTATTTGGTTTGAGAACCGAGAAGCCACAATAACAACATGGGGCTCCTTCAAGACTCAGTTTTTGCAGGCTTTTACCACCGTCCTCAGGAAAGAACGTTCCGAGCTGCTCCTCCAGACACGCGTCCAACTACCAAACGAGACAGTCCTCGTTTACTCCGAGGACATGGCGAAGCTCTTCCACCGGGCTGATCCCAAGATGTCCGAAGAGAAGAAGCTGCGTTTTCTTATGAGGGGCAACAAGGAGCAGATCTTCGCTGGGTTAGCTCGAAGCCCGCCCAAAACGGTCGCCGAATTTGTTTCCGAAGCCACTACGATGGAAAACATCCTCGACATGAGATCCAGACAGTACGAGCGTATGCCGTCGCTGATATCTACCAGCGGTGTCGATGCTTCTAGCCACGACATCCTTCGGGAAACCATCCGGACCGTCGTACGCGAAGAGCTTCAAAAGCTCTTTCCAGCCCCGGAGTCGCCGCAAGTTTCTTCCATTTCGGACATTATTTGTGAAGAGGTCCAACAGGCGCTCACGCCGCCAGCCCCTCTTCACCCGAACACAACACCCCAGATGATGACATACGCCGCAGCCCTTCGCCGTCCACCGCCACCTCCAAGTCGCCCGGATATACCTGGCCACATTCACCGCCAACCACACCCACCTCACCCTTCTCAGGCTCTCCCTCGGAAGAGCGACGTCTGGCGTACCGCCGATTATCGCCCTCTGTGCTATCACTGCGGCGGGCCCGGTCACGTCTACCGCAACTGTCGTTACCGACGTATGAGTCTGCAGGGATATCGTGTCGATGCACCCCGACCGCAGCGTGGTCAATGGCCTCCAGAAATAAGCGATTACCTGGCCACGACACCCGAAGCACCACACTGCTATGCCCGGTCGCCGTCTCCACGTCGTTTCTCGTCTCCGCGACGTTTTCCGCCGACATTTCGCGTGGAAGGTCTTCTAGCCCCGTCGGGAAAACTAGAAGCGGCAACCTTTGGGGGCAAGGTTGCTCACCTGCGACATGTCCAAGATCCTCCACTGCTGCATCAACATGACCGACCGCTTATACGTCGAACCGACGATCACCAGACCGATAACACGCCTCGCCGCATCAATTCGCCGCAACGAAACCGCCTGGTGCCGCACCGCAGCCGTGAGCGGACTCCGCGACGTTCCCGTTCACCTACGAATACAGCTGCTGATCTGAACATTTCAATCGCCGGTACCGACGTCACCGCACTTGTGGACACCGGCGCCGACTACTCGGTAAACAGTGGACCTTTTGCCGCGACTCTGAAAAAGGTGACCACACCTTGGACGGGCCCACAGCTTCGTACTGCCGGGGGTCATTTGATCACCCCAGCTGGCACGTGCACATCACGATTAACCATCGAAGAGGACACGTACCTGGCCACCTTCGTCGTACTCGACCAGTGCTCCCGGGACGTAATCCTTGGAATGGATTTTTTGACAGTAAATGGCGCGGTCATTGACCTTAAATCGAAGTCAGTGACGTTCTCCACCGAGAACGCAATCCACAGTGCTTTCGAACGTCCCGCGGCTCTTTCCATCCTTGATGACGTCACCATTCCACCCCGTTCGAGCGTTGTGGTCTCTGTCGGCGCGAAGACGCTGCGAAAGTTTGAAGGTGTCGTCGAAAGCAAACCAATTATGCTTTTCGACCGCTGCCTTGCTGTTGCCAGAGGTGTCGTTTACCTCGAAAACGGAGAAACCGAAGTCCTGCTTACGAATTTTGGCAGTGAGCACCAACATCTTAGCCTTGGGACTACTGTGGCCCACGTTCATGGTATCGCCGACATTCGACGAGCGCCCAGTCTTGCCATGGTGTCGTCAACAGAAGTTCACACCGGTGTTCCTGACTTCCAGTACGACATTAACCCCGCACTTTCGCCGCAGCAGAGAGGCCAAGTAGAAAATCTCCTCCAGCGCTACGGCGATACCTTCTCGACTTCTTCCCGCGTCGGCAGAACACGCTTGGCCAAGCATCGGATAATTACAGATGACGCCGTGCACCCTCTCAGACAGTCACCTTACCGCGTGTCTTCCACGGAACGCGCCGCAATGAGCCGTCAAGTTAAGGAGATGCTTCGAGACGACGTCATTCAGCCCTCTCGTAGTCCCTGGGCGGCACCTGTCGTCCTCGTGAAGAAAAAAGGTGGTACACAACGGTTTTGTGTAGACTACCGTCGCCTAAACAAAGTAACTAAAATAGACGTTTATCCCCTTCCTCGAATCGACGATTCTCTCGATAGCATCTGCTATGCAAAATATTTCTCATCCATAGACCTCAAATCAGGATATTGGCAACTCGAGGTAGATGAACGGGACCGAGAAAAAATCGCATTTATTACTCCGGACGGGCTCTATGAGTTTAAGGCAATGCCATTTGGTTTGTGTTCTGCACCCGCGACGTTCCAACGGCTGATGGACACAGTTCTGGCAGACCTGAAGTGGCAGACATGCCTCGTCTACCTTGGTGACGTTGTTGTGTTCACCCCAACGTTCGAGGAGCACCTTCGGTGCCTTGACGTTGTGGTGCAAGCCATAAAGTCTTCTGGGCTAACGTTAAAAAATGAGAAATGCCGCTTTGCTTACACTGAGCTAAAGTTCTTGGGTCACGTCGTCAGTGGCGAGGGAGTTCGGCCGGACCCGGACAAAACCAAAGCTATTGCCAATTTCCCTCCACCACAGGACCAAAAGGAAGTCCGCCGCTTTCTAGGATTGTGTGCCTACTACCGTCGCTTTGTGAAAGATTTCGCTCAAATCGCCGAGCCCCTGACGCGTTTGACAAGGACAGACAGGCCTTTCACGTGGGATGCTCCTCAAGCACAAGCATTTGAAACTCTTCAACGCCACCTGCAAGGACCTCCAGTTCTGGCTCACTTCGACGAAAACGCAGATACGGAGCTTCATACTGACGCAAGCAACGTAGATCTGGGTGCCGTTCTGGTTCAAATCCACAGCAGTCGAATGCGAGTCATCGCTTACACCAGCCGCTCTTTGTCTCGTGCTGAAGCTAACTACTCAGCAACTGAGAAAGAGTGTCTAGCGATCATGTGGGCGACGTCGAAATTTCGACCCTACCTTTATGGAAAACGTTTTACTGTAGTTACGGACCATCATGCCTTGTGTTGGCTTGCGACCCTCAAAGATCCATCAGCCCGCCTTGTCAGATGGAGTCTGCGCCTCCAAGAATACGACATAACAGTGGCGTACAAGTCCGGCCGGAAACACTCGGATGCCGATTGCTTCTCGCGTGCCCCCATCGAATCCCCAACGGAGGACGAAACTACGACGACGACATCACCTTAAATGCGATGAGTGCAATGAGCCTTGCCGACAAACAATACGCCGACCCAGAACTTCGGGACCTCATTGAGTTTCTTAACGGGAACCGCCCGACTGTCCCGAAGGCTTTCAAGCGCTCGGTAGCGTCTCTCTGCGTTCGCCATGGTGTCCTCGTAAAGAAAAATTTCGCCGCAAACAATCAGCAATACCTTATTGTTATACCGACGAGCCTAAGGGACGAAATCCTTCAAACTTCACACGATGAACCGACTTCTGGACATTTGGGTGTAGCCCGCACGCTTGCAAGGATCAAAGAGAAGTATTACTGGCCGCGCCTTCAGTCGGACGTTGCACACTACGTCAGAACGTGCCGAGGCTGTCAGCGTCGCCAAGTGCCTTCAACAAAACCTGCTGGATTTTTGAAGCCTATAGCACCACCATCGCGGCCTTTCCAGCAGATCGGGATGGACATGATGGGCCCATTTACTCTTTCTCATTCGGGAAACAAGTGGGTCATCGTGGCAACTGACTATCTGACCCGATGCGCAGAAACATCAGCTCTGCCAAGTGCCACAGCCCTTGACGTAGCAAAATTTTTCATCCATCAGATCATTTTGCGTCACGGTGTCCCGGAGACCATAATCACCGACAGGGGTACAGCTTTCATGGCTGACCTCCTACAGCAGATTTTACTCCACAGTCATACAGACAACCGAAGGACGACATCCTACCACCCTCAGACGAACGGTTTAACGGAACGCTTAAACAAAACGCTAGGTGACATGCTCTCCATGTATGTCGACGTTCAGCACAAAACTTGGGACGAAGTGCTCCCATAAGTCACCTTTGCATACAATACGGCCGTTCAGGAAACGACAAACATGCCACCGTTCCGTCTCGTTTACGGCCGCGACGTGACCACGATGCTAGACGCCATGTTACCGCATGTGGACGACATCGACCCGAATGCGGATCTTCACACCTTCCTGCAACTCGCTGAAGAGGCTCGTCAGCTGGCCAGGGTGAGGATCCTCGACCAACAATGCCGAGATGCCCAACACTATAACCTCCGACGCCGTGATGCTCGGTACTGATCAGGAGACCGTGTTTCCCATTCGCCGACGCGGACTTAGCGAAAAGCTCCTCTGCTGGTATTTTGGACCTTACAAAGTCATCAGGCCACTTGGAGACCTGACCTATGAGGTCGTTCCTGACGGCTTTCAGAAGACTCGGCACTCCCAGCACCCTGAGGTGGTACACGTTGTCCGCCTCAAGCCTTACTACGAGCGGTAGCGCTAGAGCTGGACTTACGGCCGCACAACACGTGAACTTCCCTTGGTGAACTTTTTTTTTTCAACACACCGGCTACGCATCGGGACGATGCTCTTTTTTTTTCCGGGGGCCAGTGACACAGTGCATTCCGCCATTTCGCTTAGCGCTGACCTGAAGCACGCGCCGTCTCGAAGAAGAGGAAGTGGAGGTGTCAGCGATCTTGAGCTGTGGTGCAGACGTTCGTCGGATCCTGCGTTCCTGTGTTCAGTGATCACCGCATTCACGCGTGACAATATAAAAGTAGCACTTGGCTATGTTCGCTACTCACCGATATTCTGTTGTCAGGTTTTCTATTTTTGAGTGCACCTGCTCCTTTGTCTTTGCGATGCATTGTTCGGCCAGTGAAGTAGCAATGGCCTCGTAAACGGGCCCGTTTCGTTTCTCGCCGCGCAGTTCTGAGAGGTGGTCTTCCCAGAGACGGATAAGTGCCCAGGTTTCGCGCTCCGGCCAGTGGGTGCGCGGTCCTCTCGTTTTCTTTTTTTGCTGCGCACTTCTGCGCGCCCAACTCGGCTGTTGCCTGAGAGGCCTCAATACTACCTGGCTCAATTAAAATTTTGTACAAAATTAAAATTAAATACGGTTAAAAACAAATCACTTTAAATATATAAAGGAGTTCAACTACATGCGAGCGGGAAAACAGAAAACACAAGCAAAACGAAAAACACGCACACAACAAAGAGCAAACGAAGAAAAAAACAGCAAAGCGAGATCCGCAACCACGCATGTGTCGATGCGGCTGCTGAATAGCGTTCAAGTCCTTTCTTAGCAGTGTGGATGTCTTTAGTCATAGCCTCCTTTACGGTTAAGTGCACTGTAACGCAAAATTAACCATTAAATAAGATAAATTAGATATTTTTTACGGTTTCAAAGCTAAAAATTGCGTCAATTTTTTTATTCTTTGAGCTCGCTAGCTGGCGCTGCCGTCTGGGTTGCTCCTTTAAGCAACTTTAAGGCCGCTGACGGCCGCCTTTATTGCTACGGACCTTTAACGCAAAGTTCTCGACGCTTTGCCGTGTAGATGCGCGTCACGCGCCTTTGGGGCAAAGGACCTTAATTTCTAAGGCCTTACAAGTGCCCGTGTGACAGGGTATAAGGCGCTGGTGCGTAGGCTGTGTTCTGATCTTGAGGGCGATATCGGGACAAGGGGGCCGACCGGACTGCCGACAGAAGCGAAAGTTCTCTGTGCGCTTCGGTTTTTTGCAACCGGGAGCTTTCAGACTTCTGTCGGCTGTGAGGTGACCATCCAACTCTCGCAATCCTCAATGAGCCGCTGCATCAGCGCAGTAGCGCTAGCTATATCTCGCGTAGGCAAGCGAAAAGGGTGGGTGACCTTTCCATCCACGCCAGCGGAAAAGCAGCAGGCAGTGGCAGAATTTTTGCACCGCGGCCGCATTCCTGGTGTCGTTGGCTGCATCGATGGAACCCTCGTTGTCATCAGTCAGCCCAAAGGCCTCAGCCCTGGTGAAACGCAGGCATTCATGACCAGAAAGGGCTACTACGCCCTAAACACGATGTTGGTAAGTACTACAAGTCTGTGCACTCGTTAACACAAAATCATAATTCGCGAATTTCAGCTGCCTGCGTGGATTGCGTGCAATTGTATGCTTAAATTTCAATGCACTCAAAATCAGAGTGAGGAAACGTCATTTACATTGTCGGGCAACATGTTAACTATCGATACTTACGAGAAACAAATTCTGCCGAGGTTTCCGCATTATTTTCTTAATATATTGCATTTTGCGTCGCAATACTGTTATTGTGGCCCTACATGGAAAACAGTTAAAATTGATATATATATATATATATATATATATATATATATATATATATATATATATATATATATATATATATATATATATATATATATATATATATATATATATATATATATATATATATATCAGGATGCTCGGCAAAGCAACGTATAAAATGCATCATTTGTTATGAGAATAATGTCACCTTCACTTTCATTGCAAAAACTTAACATTAATAGTTATTCAAATTATGCTCATGTCATGTTTCAACGGTGTGCCGCTTTTATGGTAATTTCAGAGTGCATTAGAGCCATGGCTCTTTTTTCTACCCATTAGTTTGTCTCCAGCATGTGTCAATCTTTATACTACCTTTGTATATTTGCAGGTCTCCGATTCAAAACAGAATCCTGGCTATTGATCCGCGGCGACCAGGATCCACTCATGGTGCCTTTTGCTGGAAGCATTTATTCCTGCGGAGGAGAATTGCCGAACAAGGGCTACTGCGTCCTGGGGAGTTTCTGCTTGGTGAGCTGTCTTATCCGAAGCAGGAAAATGCAGAGACTGAGCATGGTTTTGTTTTTATTTTTACACAGGTGACAGTGACTACCCGCTTGAGCCCTGGCTGATGACCCCTGTGCCTGGCCATCCAAGCCTCCATACACCAGAGGGGGCTTACAATCATGCGCACTCTTCAATGAGGACTGCTGTGGAGCGCTGCATTGGGGTGCTGAAAAGCAGATTTCGGTGCCTTCAAAGGTATCAAACTCTGCATTACAGCACCAAGCGTTCAGCTACCATTATTGCAGCATGTGCAGCACTCCACAACCTGTGCCTTGAAGAAGGTGATCCTTTTGATGGCTCATGTAGCAGTGATGACAACAGCGACAGCGAGGATAGTGAGCAGGAGGATGACACTGCTGCACAAAACGTACCACCATGTTCCACTCGCTCCACACTAACAAAAGCTAAGGCAGTGCGGTGCCGCATTGTACATTTCTTCTCTCTACCACGCCTTCAGCACACTGCTTATTTGAGAAGAGTGCGTCAGCGTGTGATAAGGCAGCTCGCCAGGCAGAGACAACACACCTCACAGTGATGCATTCACTCATCATCATCAGCCTGACTACACCCACTGCAGGGCAAAGGCCTTTCCCATGTCTCTCCAATTAACCCTGTCCTTTTCCAGCTGCATCCACCCTTTGCCTTCAAACTTCTTAATCTCATCCGCCCACCTAACCTTCTGCCACCCCCTGCTACGCTTGCCTTCTCTTGGAATCCCCTCCGTTACCCTTAAGGACCAGCGGTTGTCTTGCCTTCGCATCACATGCTCTGTCCATGCCCATTTCTTCCTCTTGATTTCGACTAGAATGTCATTAACTCGCGTTTGTTCTCTCACCCACTCTGCGCGCTTCCGGTCTCTTAACGTTACACCTATCATTTTCCTTTCCATGGCTCGTTGTGCTGTCCTTAACTTAAGCTGAACCCTTTTCGTTAGCCTCCATGTTTCTGCCCCGTAGGTGAGTACCGGCAAGACACAGCTGTTGTACACTTTTCTCTTGAGGGATATTGGTAACCTGCTATTCATGATCTGAGAGAACCTGCCATATGCGCTCCACCCTATTCTTATCCTTCTAGTTATTTCTTTCTCATGATGCAGATCAGCTGTAACTACCTGCCCTAAGTAGACGTATTCCTTGCGTGCACTACGGTGACTCAGATCTGTACTCACACGCAAAAGTAGTGATTTTTATAAGTCTTATGCAATGTGTTCGCAGCTGGTAAGGAAACAGCAAAAAACACAGGCAGTTCAATTTTGATATCCTATGATATGTCATGATAAACAATGTCAGGTGGATTTCCAATACACTATAGCATATGTGGTTTGGCTCAGATTGGTGGGTTGTACTTCCCCAAACAATTCAGTTTTTGAGAGATGTCATACTGAAGGGCTCCACTAAATCTTTTTTAATGTACACTGAGATCTCGTGCAGTGTGTGGACCTGAAACATCCGCTTCCATCGAAATGCGATCTTTGTGGGCACGTTCGAACCCACGCCTTCCACATTAGCTGCCGAGCACCATAACCACTGAGCCTCCGCAGCGGTGATAATTTTCATGGCATGTATATAATTGAATACCATATTTGGGAGATGCTGTTGTCTTGCCGTTAGCTCGTTTATTTTTTTTCATCCTCTCTTTTTCTTTAAGAAGCAGTCAAGGTGACATCAGCGTTTTCCAATAATGTCCTGCTTATGCATATGTTGTCGTTGTTTGAGAGCATCGGTAATGTTCTGTTCAGTAACAATTTGTATCGAAATTATATTGCAATTCGTATTGTTGTTGTTTTGTTCGTTTTTAATTTGTTTAGCCTTTTGAGTGCTTATAACTGTTGTATTTTTCCATTTTTAATTTGTATCCTTGAGTGTAGAACACAATTTCATCTGTACAGCGCTGTTTCTCCTGTGCACAGGTTATATGGGGCCCTGAACTTAGTCAGGTGCAAGAAAGCACCTTTTGTTCGGGGTCCTTTAGTTTCTGTATGAGGAAACTGAGAATAAACTTAACAACTCCAACCTCAACATTCAGCATTGAGAGTGTTGTTTCTGGTCCTGTTTTTCTTTTGCATATGAGTTATACCATTGTAGCAATAGCTGCTGTTAGAAGACCTAACACAGCTGCCTGGTTTGGTATGAATAATTGACACGGAAAATAAAATCTTGCTTGTGGCTATTTATGATGCACTGAGCCTCTTCATCACTGGACATCTTCGGCACAATCTTGGCAGAAATGAATAACACTGCTACAAAATGTGCTCGACTTAATTATTGAGACAGAGAGCATTCTTGGTAGCCGAATTATATTATATCACATAGTGCTTCTTGATGACTTTGATACTTATACACAAAATCACAGCAGAACTTGTCTCTACGCAATGGCTACAGCAAGAAGCTGCTCCCAAATGTATGCACTACTGCCATAACCTCACAGAGTATTTGGCTGAGATAGGATAACACTGTGAAAGAAAATGATATAGTGAGCTAAAATAACAAATTGCAGTTATTATTGGTTGCACACTGCCCAGAGACTATCACAGCTGACAGGATTAACAATGTCATAACATCACAGAGTATTTGGCTGAGATAGGTTAACACTGTGAAAGAAAATGATATAGTGAGCTAAAATAACAAATTGCAGTTATCATTGGTTGCACACTGCCGAGAGACTAACGCAGCTGACAGGAATAACAATGTAAAATAAGGGTAGTAACAAGAAATGTGCACAAAGTAATCGTGGCTGTTTTGGGTAATATACCATAACAAAGTGATGCGAACCGAAATGAATGAAAAGCAAATATTCTTGCCTACACACAAAACGAAACAATTGTCTGGAGTAGCTTGTTTGGATAATATAGCAAAATAAAAAGATGTAAACCAAAATGAATAAAATTGAAGGACCCTTGTCTATGCACAAAACTTCAGTTGTCTGGACAAGCATAATAAGTAGGATGGCAGTAGTAACATTTAAAAAAGAACCTTTAGAACTCAAAACGACAGAAGTGGAATAAAATACGAAAACCATGTCGCTATTTAGCTGGAGGTTCACCACTGATAGGGGCGACGGTGGACAGCCACTGCACTTGCTGCAGAATGAACTGCCCTGCAAATTGCCAGCCGCTCCACTGCAGCAACAATACGAGCCTGGTTTGCAGATTCGATGGCCAGTCCGTTCACTTGAATAGCTGCCATCCGCTCCAGTGCTGTGGCCTGGCGTGCTTGCGAGTCAGCTAGTGCCTCTGTAGCTGCAGCCAGGCGATGCAGGGTAGCTGATTGGCCCAGCATCGTCTCTGCCTCTCGCTGGAAGCTTGTCGCAACTGTACCCACAACGTCTTTAACCTGCTGCGGTTCCTGTTTCCAGAATAGCACTGACTGTTATATTACTCTTTCTTGCTAACAACCATGCAGCAAATGGTATATGTACATACAGATTTGATTTCAGCTGCCAAGTCTAATGACTTTTGGTAGCCAGCAGCAATTTCTGGCTGGAAATCTTCAGCAGCTGGCCTGCGTGATGGTGTGCACCGCCCCTGTTGCTGGCTTGTCCCTGAGGATACCCACAGAAAAGACATTGTTGCAGCACTTCACCTATGCAGTATAGATCTGAACTTAAGATAACAGCATATACAATGGCATGCAATAGGGAAGCTTGATATCACTGGTGACGAATCGTGTGCATTGCTGAACTTACGTGACAAGCCACTCGTTCCGGGTCGATCTCCAACAGAAATATGTGATGGAAATCGTCGCAGACGTGGAGTGGCCGGGTCAGCAGGAGCTGTGACGGGCTGCACAGCAGTTGTTAGAGTGAGCTGGAGGCTTGGAGCATGCCCATCCAGGGATTGTGCAGAAGGCGGCAGGCTGCTATCCTGAGCGTTCAAGGCCACCACAATGAGCAGTGGCACTTTTACTCTACGGTCTGCTTGAATAACCTGAAAAAATGAAAACCGAAGAGGCTACGATTAAGAACAAAATATATTTTCTTAACACGTCACTCAACACAACATTTTTAGAATGATTGCAGTTCAATTTTTGCAAACTCAAACTAACTGGATCAATTAGACATTGCGTAATCACCCTGCAACGTGGGTCTGCATAAATAACCTCTCAAAAATGCTTGTGCGCTGTTGTATATATACAGTGTTCAATGATAATCCATTGGGAATTTTGCACTTGACTATATGTTTATTACTACTCCAAACAAAGGTGCATTCACAGTAAACAGAAGATTACTACCTACTAACGGATTTTTTTTTTGCAGATGCCGTAAAGGGGACCGAGAAAAGTAACGCTGAAAGCATACCATGAGTTCACCAAATAGATAAAACGTAGTCACTGGTCTAAGGATCGCGATTACTTGCAACCACCTCCATTTACATTTGAAATAACTTCTCTAATTACGCCCCCTGTTAAGAAATATGCAGTTCATGTCGAACATACCTCTTCGAAAAATCATTCACACACGCCTACTGCACTTGAGCGCCCGACAAGGGCGAGGATGCGGCCCCGCAGCCCGCACAGACGGCCGCCGCCGGTACCCCTAGGAGTAAACGAGCCGCTTGTTACGCAAAAGCAAAAGTGCACCTGGATCATTGCACTGACCTGTGTTCAGCGGCCACGACGGCTGCGTCGTGGCGGGAGTTATATACTTCTTTTTTCCAGTACTGCCGCCACTGGTCCGCTGTTTTCTTTGCTGGCCCCTCAGCATTTAAAATATCTGCAAGCTCCCGCCACAACAGCGCATTGCTTGCTTTTGTGATTTCTGGCGTCAAAACAGATGACCCTTTCACGAGCCACGGGTGTTCCTCCACAAACTCTACAAGCAGAGTACTCTGTCGCGGCGAAACATGGGGGCCAAGAGTCCGGCGAGTCGCTGCTTCTGTCATTGCGAGTCTTCTTTTCAGAAACGGACCAAATACAGAAGAAACTTGAACGCGCGCCAAAAAGCAGATGGTTTCCCAGATGGCACCGCGCGCGCGCTTATGCGATACCATCTACCGACAGAAAAGAAAAACATGTACCAAAAGAAACATCGAAATAGTTCTTTACTGCACTCTCTTGCACGCACTGCGACTTATTAAATAATATGTATTACCAATTATTTGTGATATTTCATTTCTTTTTAAAACAGCCTATTTTTTAGTGTACGGCCCCCGAAAAAGCCAGGCAGTCGTGGGCCGGGCTCCCGCGAGGTCGGGCGCTCGCCGATTGGCTGCTGGCTTCCCCTTCTTTCTTCTCACGTACTTCGATGTAGTCATTTTGGCGTCACTCCGAAAAGGAACGGTTCGGAGACGGAACCGAAGTGGAATCTGGCCCCTGGGGCGCACGAGCTTATTCTCGTGGATATCGCCGCTCCCCGCCGTGATAAGTCCCTGATTAGCCGGCCGGTGGTCGCTGGCGCGATTCTTTTAAAAAAGAGACCGAGTGTGTATGATATATATTTTTAAAAACAACACAATCTGACATTGTACATTGCGTTAACGAAATAATTAATATAAATAACAATAGAGAAGGGCCTAACAAATAATTATTAAATAGTAATTAATTTATAATTAATATAAACAACAATAAAAAGGTCCTAACACGCTGCCCGGTGGCGCGCCACAAATAACACAGTGCGGGAGATGAACGACGTTAATGTCAACAAAGTGAGCTATATTGTTAAGATAAGCGTATATACACAGATTTATATGTATGGTAGTCCAATTCTTTCTAATTGAAACAGTAATTTCTCATGTGGCACAAAGTCGAACGTTTGCGAAAATCTAAGAAAAACAATTTTTTTCGGATACATCAAGCACAAGCGAGAATTCATAAACGGTTTACGCAAGTTGAGTGACAGCCGAATTTAAAAAAATTTTATGATGATGATTCGTCAAGGCTTTATTTCGATCTACACATTTTTGTACTTAATTCCCTACAGCCTGATCTAACGGCTTGAAACAATTTGTGGTTATTGACACAGGTAGGTAGTTGCTTATGAGAGGGGGTCACCTTTCTTGAAGATCGGAACTACATGTTCCAATGCTGGAATCTCGCGGTACTTCAGACTTTTTATTAGGAAAATAAACAAAAAACGCCTCAGAAAGCCGGAAGCTTGTTCGGCATGGCATCTTAAAGAATTTTGACTAGGTCATCTGGTTTGATACCCTTTGCAGAATTCAATTTTAATGACATAGTCAAAATTCTCTCCTGTGTTAATAACTTTCTGAAGTCATTACGAGCTGATACCGATCTGTCGCTCACCAACCTTAGAATACACGCTTTGGAAGTATTTATTAAAGTGGTTAGCGATCGGAGTTGCATGCGCTATTTTCTAATTTTGGACATTTTTTTTTCAATGTTGTCATTTTGCTCTGACCAAAGTAGCAGCAAACCTTGCCTGAATTCGAAGTATTGAATTCGAAATATTGAATTTGAAGTATTGAATAAGGTAATCATTAACGAAAGCATCCCTAGATTGATTAACTTTTGTTGTCATCGGTTGTTTAGTTCTGTAAGTTGATGTGTGCCAGATATTTCCTGCTTTCTGAGCCGCCAAATTTTGAGTTTATTGTGGGGTGACGATGAGTGTGGATTTTTATGGCGCAAGGGCATCGTTGGCCAAGGAGTGCCACGACGCAAGGAGTTTTTCGACTACTCAAGGTGGGGCCAAAGAACCATTTTCCGAGCATTTCACCCCAGATAAGCCGAGCAGCAGGCCAGGGGAAAGGTTTCACCCATTGTATCATCGGTGGGTACCCGGCGGCATTGGGGATCGAACCCCGCACATTACGCATGCTAGGCGGATGCCCAATCACTTCGCCACCGCTGCTGTCGTTTATTGTGTACAATCGCTAAGGGGAATCCAGGGCTTATGACGCTGTCCGCTTAATTTCTTCAACCGGACAATATTTGCAATGCGAAACAGATTTGTGTGACGAAAAAGTTGGCATAGGCCTTCTACTTGACGGTACTGAAAGCTTATTCATTCAACTACTGATAGCGCCATCATCATTTCTGCCGTCGTCCCTGATCGTAAACTGCTACTCCGTTTCCTTTTTGTGGTTCAAAGCTTCTTTATCGCAAATGTAAAGCATTCCCTTGCGGTCACAAAGAATGGGTTTTATGGAAACTGCCTGCATCCCCTCAAACATGTTTATCATTAAAAAAATAGCAGGTACGAAACTAAATTTCCACGAGTAGGTTCTTTCACGATTTGATCAAGACTGATGGAGAATATAATGTCTAAAACTGATTGCCAGAACTCGACATCCGTAACTTGGTTTGGTTTGGCGTATGGGTGTTCAACGTCCCAAAGCGACTCAGGCTATGAGGGACGCCGTACTGGACGGCTGCGGAATAATTTCGACCTCTTCTTTAACGTGCACTGACTGGACACACGCGGGACTCTAGAATTTCGCCTCCATCGAAATGCGACCGGCACGGCCGGGATCGAACCCGCGTCCTTCGGGAAAGTAGCCGAGCGCCATAACCATCGAGCCACCACGGCGGCCAACATTCGTGACTGTGACTGTTCCTACTGTCGTACTGAAGTCGGTTTAACTATGAGGTTTTTACCACACAACGTCAAAAGCTGATAGCATGCATCCTTGATAAAATAATCAGTTACATTAGGAGCAAGATCAAATGGCACAAACATATAGTCAGCTTTTAGTATTGGGGTAGATATTGTGCCCTGATGCATATATTGTCTCTAAACACATTATTATCGCACTGCGTTTATGTGCTACAAGATTTCTTGCAGGTGATGTTTTATTTTTCATTTTTTCTTTTAATTTATGCGTATACTTGTTTTTTTCTCCCGAACTAGTTTTCTAATCATATCTTTCTCGTTTCGTTACCTCCACTTGATTTTGTGATGGTATGTTTTTGCGACAGCATTATTTTCTGTTTCGATAGTTCTTTTTATGTAATAAGTGTATTTATGTATTATGTACTGATGCAGAATCGACATTTTAGCGAGTTGGTATTGCATCTCGTAAAAATATATAAAGCGCACTCAGGAGAACGGGCAAGAAACAAATGACAAGCGCTTGTGTTTTTTGGTCTTCCTTGTCCGTTGTCTTGATTGCGCTTTATATATTTTTACCATATGTATTATGTGTTGACCTCTCCCCTTTTTCTTTTGTGAAACTCTCTTTCTGGGACCTTTAGGCGTACTTCAAAGAAGTAAAAAATAAACAGATATTCAATTTCAATAGCAATGCTTCGTGTGAATTGAATTCTTACGCAACAGACACGTCTATAGTGGCCTCCGTAATAACGGCGTCACCACCACCTCATGAAACTCGGTCATGGTTGTACACTGTATAGTCTGGTGGAACAATTTGGTAATCACGGATACTATTGTGCAGCCAACTTTCCGTTATCACACACACGGCGGGGGGGGAGGGCGGGGGGGGGTGTTATGGAAGAGCGAGATGTTTTATATCTTATCAGTTTCATTTAGGATGTTTTCCCCCGCAGGGGGGTGTCTGCAGCTCGCAGACGTTGGCGAGTGGCGACACCACGGATTCCCGAGCAGCCACAGGGACATCCCCACAGGGGGATGATGGTGAACAGTGTATTACCACGGACCCCAGCACCCGCGCTTAGCTGTGCGTGGCATCGCAGTGTCCGGGGAAAAGGGGTCCTGGTGTTGGAGCCAATGCCGAGCGTTTGGACCTTTAAAGCCCCTCGGCGGAGGCAACACACCACTCTAGCCCCAGCTTCCTGTAGACGGCACCTCCGGCCTGACCCAACCGGGGGAAATCGGCAGTCGCCTTTTCCGGCCTCCTCTCCGTCTTTTATTTTCCTATCTTCTTTCTGACTGCTGTCCTGTCTCCTCCTCGTTTCCCGGTTTTTTTCCTCTCTTCATTGGCGGCTAGGGTTAACCTTGTGTGGTGTAACTACCCTGTGTTGCACATATTTGGTTATAGCAGTGGTGTACAGCTGGCGAGGGCAGAACTAGCTTGCAACTTCCTGTCCCGTCCCCTTGTTGGCTCCATGGTGGGTGGCTGGCACCACAGCCGAACAATACAATTTTTTATGACTTCCCGGGAGAAGTCCTTCAAAAAACAAAAGAAACTTTCCCAAGATACCACGTGGCACTCAGTAAAGTAGCAGAGAAGCAAGCGAGAATCATATTTCCCTTCATTGTTTCCACATCTCTGACCGACGCATTGGGCCTTGGTTACAAGGTGACAAAGCTGGCCAAAGGCGACTTACTTCTTCAGATCCGAGACAAAGAACAATTTTCCAAGCTCTCAGATCTAGAAACCTTTGGAGACATACCTGTTTCCATTTACTTACCCTGACTGAACAAGAAATGTTGGAGGGCCTCAAAACCAGAATGTCACCTATGTCCATCGTATTAAAATCTGTCAAGGTGACAAAGAAATACCGACAAAACACAGTCGTGACATTTGCCTTCAGCCAACTCCCTGAATCCATAGAAGTAGGGTATATGAAAATAACTAATACCATACATCCCTAACCTCCGACAGTGCTTCAAGTGTCAAAGATTCGGCCAGGGCTCCCGGAGTTGTCGCGGCCGCCAAACTTGTGCCAAATGTGCGTGCAGTGAACACCGATCTGATGTCTGCAGTGCGGTGCCAAATTTTGCAAACTGGGAGGGGGACCACCCAGCATATCAAGATCATGCCCATCTCGGAAGAAAGATAAAGAGATAGTAACTGTTAAAACTAAGGAAAACACAACATTCCAAGAAGGACGAAAATGATTTGCACAGAGACCAGGAACGTTCTTCTTCACAGCCAAAACAAATTTTGCCGATGTTGTGCGACGGGGCGGGGCACCACTTCAGGCTTCGGCACCTGCTCAGGCCGCACACAGTGAGCCTGAGGCAGCGCTATCCGCGCCTCCGGCAGATGCAGCAAATGCTGCCCTGCCACATCGAGCAAAGGGCTCGTCGGCTTCTGGGTCGACAGCCTGCAAGGCTTCTCCCAATCGGGAGAGGCGTACAACTCGTGCACCCGCAGGTACACAACGGTCTTCCAGCGCCTCTAGAAAGGCGATGGACACAACACGAAGTTCGCCCCCGCTTCAGCAGAGGCGTAGCTCTCTTGAGCGAAGAGGAAAAGAAAAAAACACTAATAACAGGCCCAAACAGTGATCAGACAAGTTTTATACTACACATTAAAGAACTCATTTAAAGTGGCATTTTTAATCCACTGGAATTGTCGTGGATGTTTTAAAAGATACAGTTATGTAAAAGATATTGAGAACTTGCATTCTCCAGTCACCTTCTGTCTACAAGAGACCAACTTATGACCTCTACAAAAATTTTTTAAAGAGGTATAAAGTCTTTCGGTGTGACCGAAAGCAAGGAGTAGGCTGTCTGGAGGGGCTGCTATTGTGATCCAGAGTGGTTTCGCAGCACAGGAAATAAATCCTAAAACCAATTATGAAGCTGTAGCAGTCACTCTACTTCATTTTAAAACAACAACGATCGATATGCTCAGTACATCTTCAACCGCATCTATCCGTAACACTACAAGAACTTTTTAAACAGCTGCCGGAGCCATATCTTGTATTGGGAGATTTTAATGCACACTCCTCTTTTTGGGGTAGTGAAGAAACGGACACTAGAGGGCGTATTTTAGAAGCTTTTATTCTCTGCAAAAAATGTATGCCTACCAAATACGGGAAAGCACGCGTACTGCTCTCCGAGCACGGGAAAGATGAGTTGCCTGGATTTATCTTTTAATTCGCCATCTGTTTTCACCGATTTTAAGTGAGATGCTATAGAAAACCCTTACGAAAGTGATTACTTGCCTGTTAGTATCAGCCTATCATACTCACCATCAATTATTTCGCCCAAACCTTGCCGTTGGAAGTTGCATGTAGCCGACTGGGCAGTTCTTCAAGAAAAAGTGAGTCCGGAGAAAATTTTTTTCACATGATCGCGGTATAGATGAACAAAATGAAATGTTCATAACTTCTTTAAATAATGCTCCACGGATCATAAAATCATAAAGTTTGGTACACGTAGAAATGTTCTGAGGCGAAAACGAAACAAAACAAAGCCTGGGGCATTTTCCGTAGGTGCCCAACACATGAAAACCTTATTGCCGCGAATATTTGCAGTGTTTGTTCGTTTTTCAAATCTGCCGCCACATCACTTTATCACTTTTTTTGCGACGCAAGCCGAGACTAGATTTATCTCGATTGATCGCAGCCAGGCAGAGCTGATTCTACGTTGTTCCGGAACGTTCTAGTAACTTTGCGCTCTTTATCTCGAAAGTTCGCTATCAGCTTTAAATTGAGCACGGCCTACAGCGGCCGGCATTCTGATCGACGACCGCCGAGCACGTTTGTCGCTTCGTCGCCGCCGAGTGATTCAGTCCATTTTGGGTGCAAGTCAGCCCAATAAACAGTTCCTTTAGAATACCCTTTCGTCCGTCTTCATCGCTGCTTCGACTGCCGTCACCACTACGTGACATCTGGTTGGAGGAGCGGGGTAGCCTTCCATTTTCCGGACGCCCCCTTCAAGTCGTGAAGCCAGCCCTGAGCGCTTCGCACCCGAGGACGAGCCAGCAGCTCAGCGAGCCAGCCGACGTCTCCAGGGAGAGGAGCCTGAGTTCGTGAAACTGCCGGACCGCACCAGACAGCGAAAAGACGCTGCTACCAGCACTGCAACCTCGCCAAAGATGTCGACACCGATCATACTGCAGCAGCCGCGGGTGCCGCCAACTTTCAAGGGATCCCTAGGCGAAGACCCTGAAGAATAGTTGGATCAATTTGAGCGCGTGGCGTCATTCAACAAGTGGGATGATGCGGTAAAAATTGGACACGTGTTCTTCTCATTGGAAGGCTCCGCCCGCACGTGGTACAAAAACTACGAGTCGTCGCTTACGACATGGGAGCTATTCAAGAGAGAACTATTGAAGGTATTCACCAGTGTCGTGAGGAAAGAAAGAGCCGAACAACTCCTCGAGTCCAGGATCCAGCTTCCGAATGAGCCCGTCCGCGTTTACGTCGAGGAGATGAAGCGCCTATTTCGTCGCGCCGACCCCGGGATGACCGAGGAAAAGAAAGTTCAGTTTTTAATGCGCGGCGTGAAAGACCAACTCTTTGGCAGCCTCGTCCGCCAGCCACCAAAAATGGTCGAGGAATTCATGCAAAAAGCCTGCACGATTGAGAAGACCCTCGACGTCCGAGCTCGGCAGTAAAACCGACCTTCCTCTCCCTGTGCAATCCGTTCGTACTCGCCGGCCACCACCAGCAACAGCTTGCGGGAAGTTATCCGCGAAATCGTCCGAGAGGAGCTACGCCGATTACTGCCATCATCCCCACAGCCACAAGCAGCGACTCTGATGGACGTGGTACGGGAAGAAGTGCAACAGGCACTTGGCACCCCGACATCCACAGAACCCCAGGCCATGACCTACGCCGCTGCAGTAAGGACTGCCCAGCCCCAACTACAACCCCCACGTCCTCCCCTAGATGAGCCACTTGTTCCACAATGCCGCCTCCCAGCCCCCGCCCGCCCAGCCTATGACCGACGCTCAAGCCCCAGGAAATGCGACGCCTGGAGGACTTCCGACAACCGGCCGCTGTGCTTCCATTGCGGTGATGCTGGCCATATTCTTCGTCACTGCCTGTACCGACGTATCGGTCTTCGAGGATTTGCCATTAACGCCCCACGACCACGCTTCGGGCAACGTCCGCAGGAAATCGACGAGTACCTGCGTCGAGAAGAGTACACGCCGAACCGCTTTTCGCGCTCACCATCGCCGTCAACCTCGCGTTTTGTGTCGCCACGCCGCAGCTACGCAGCCGCGGTACGAGGAAGGTCTCCCAGCCCCCGTAGGGGAAAATAAAGGCAGCAACCTCTGGAGGTGAGGTTGCTCAAGAGCGAAACGCCGAAGATCCTCCACCGACCACGCCCTATGAAGACGCTGCACCCGCGACGCCGCAGGAAGAACCGGCACTCGCTGCACCGACGCCGCACACAATGAGAACCCCGACCACGACGCAGGCTGCCTTGAAAACGACGCCGCCACCCAGAAGAGCTTCGACCACACGCCCAACCCGCGACTCGCATACGCGACGAAGCCGTGACCCGACGCCGAGAGCGACATGCAATGCAAGAGCCAGGACCCCTGACTTAGAAGTGACTATCGACGGCCGGAAAGTTACCGCCCTAGTCGACACAGGAGCCGATTACTCGGGGATGAATGGAACATTCGCTGCGCAGCTTAGAAAAGTGACAACGGCTTGGGACGGCCCACAAATTCGCACAGCAGGGGGCCACCTCATTACGCCATCAGGACGATGCACAGCGCGAGTGACTGTCAAAGGACATACCTATCCTGCGACCTTTGCTGTTATACCACAATGCTAACGCGAAGTGATCTTGGGTATGGATTTCCTTAATGAGCATCAGGCGATCATCGACCTGCGATCCAAACTGATCGCGCTTTCGACGGACGAAGCCATCGCTTCGATGAAAACTCGGGAGAGAGAGAGAGAGAGAATGAAAAGGAAACGCAGGGAGGTTAACCAGATGTGAGTCTCCGGTTTGCTACCCTACACTGGGGAAAATCACGTTGCCCTGAGTGTCCTGGAGGAAGAAGTGAGCGTCCCACCCCGATCAAGCGTTATCGTGACCGTAGGCGCCACGAAAGCCATTAACGCTGAACACATCATCGAGGGCAACATGCAGTTGCTCCTAGACCGAGGAATCAGCATCACAAGAGGCATCGCACATTTGTGCAGTGGCCAGGCCGAAGTACTGCTGACTAACTTCAGCGAAGAATACCGGCACATTAACAGAGGAACGACGATTGCTTTCTTCGTCGAAATATCCGACGTACGAGACTCCTTCGCCCTCTCCGACCCCTCCGCAGAAGATTCGCCTGACCACGAGAACTCGCCCACTTTCGACATCAACCCAGCACTGCACTGGAACAGACAAGACCATATACGCAATCTGATTCAAAGCTACAGTGAGTGTTTTTGGACATCGCCGAAGGTGCGACAGACGCCAATTGCCAAGCATCGCATTATAACGGATCAACACGTCCGACCTCTCCGTCAAAGCCCCTACCGCGTGTCACCGCGAGAACGACAAGCCATCCGGGACCAAGTCGAAGAAATGCTTCGCGACGACGTCATCCAGCCTTCAAACAGCCCATGGGCGGCACCGGTTGTTCTAGTGAGAAAGAAAGACGGCGCACTTCGATTCTGCGTGGATTACCACCGCTTGAACAACATAACAAAGAAGGACGTCTACCCCCTCCCCCGCATCGACGACACACTGGACCGCCTCTACAACGCCAAATATTTCTCATCGATGGACCTCAAGAGCGGCTACTGGCAAATTGAGGTCGACGAAAGAGATCGCGAGAAGACAGCATTCATCACTCCGGATGGGCTGTTTGAGTTCAAGGTGATGCCATTTTGTCTCTGTTCCGCACCAGCGACGTTTCAGCGAGTAATGGATACAATGCTAGCAGGCCTGAAGTGGCAAATTTGTCTGGTACATTTAGATGACGCCGTTGTCTTCGCCATGAACTTTGAAGACCAGCTCAAAAGACTTCGAACAGTACTAGACGCAATCAAGTCGTCTGGCCTAACCTTGAAAGCAGAGAAATGCCACTTTGCTTACGAAGAGCTGCTGTTTCTAGGCCACATCTTTAGCAAGGAAGGAGTACGCCCAGACCCGCAGAAAACAGCTGCTATTGAGCAGTTTCCACCGCCGGCCGTTAAGAAAGCAGTGCGCAGATTTCTCGGACTGTGCGCATACTACCGACGATTTGTGAAAACTTTTCGCGCATCGCCGAGCCCCTGACCCAACTGACGAAGGCAGACGTGCCGTTTAAATGGGAAGCGCCGCAAGCAGAAGCCTTGAAGGAACTTCAGCGTCGATTACAGTCCCCACCGATCCTTGCGAAGTTTTATGAAAACGCCGATACTGAAGTTCATACCGACGCAAGCAGCGTGGGACTAGGCGCCGTCCTCGTTCAAAAAGCGACAGGCTGGAGAAAGTCATCGCATACGCTAGCCGTTCCCTTTCCAAGGCCGAGGCTAACTATTCGACAACTGAGAAGGAGTGCCTTGCCATCATCTGGGCTACGTCAAAATTCCGCCCCTACCTCTACGGATGGCCGCTCAAGGTGGTCAGCGACCACCACGCGCTCTGCTGGCTTGCCAATTTGAAGGACCCCTCTGGCGGACTTGCTCGATGGAGTCTGCGTCTCCAGGAGTTTGACGTCACCGTCGTTTACAATTCCGGACGCAAGCACTCTGACGCCGATTGCCTCTCACGAGCCCCTGTAGATGCACCGCCGCCGGACGACGATGAGGACGCCTTCCTGGGACCCATCAGCCCCAGCTCTTTTACTAAGCAGCAACGCTCGGACCCCGACCTAAAAGGCCTCATCGAGTACCTGGAAGGCAAGTTTCTTCACCCCCCGCTTCATTCAAGCGAGGACTGTCTTCCTTCTCTGTGCAGAATAAGGTCCCTGTGAAGAAGAACTTTAAAGCGAACAAAACCGCCTACCTCTTTGTTGTACCTACTTGTCTCCGCGAAGAAGTTCTACAGGCTTCACACGACGAGCCGACAGCTGGACATCTCGGGTTTACTCGCACCCTCCGCCGCATTCAATACAAGTATTACTGGCCCCAACTGTCTGCCGATGTCGCACACTATATGGAAACCTGCCGAGATTGTCAGCGACAAAAGACTCCTCCCACACGACCAGCAGTATTTCTGAGCCCCATTGAACCTCCCTCAAGGCCCTTTCAGCAGATTGCATGGACTTGCTTGGCCCTTTTCCAACGTCAACATCTGGAAATAAGTGGATCATCATAGCGACCGACTACCTGACCCGCTACGCTGAGGCGAAAGGCCTACCGAACGGAACAGGAGCAGAAGTCGCCAATTTTTTCGTGGAGTGCATTCTTCTTCGACACGGCGCCCCCGATGTGCTCATCACGGACAGAGGAACAGCATTCACGGCGGAACTAACGCAAGCCATCCTGCGCTACAGCCAAACCAGCCATCGGAGGACAACTGCATACCATCAGCAGACCAACGGACTGACCGAGCGCCTGAACAAAACCATCGCCGATATGCTCACTGCGTATGTAGATGCCGAACACAAAACCTGGGATATCATCCTGCCTTACGTCGTCTTCGCCTACAACACCGCAGTGCAGGAGACCACCCAGATGACGCCTTTTAGGCTCGTCCATGGCAGGGTGGCCACGACCACGCTAGACGCCATGCTGCGCAACGTTACAGAAGAAGAGAACGTCGCCGTTGCCGCCTACCTTCAACGCACAGAAGAAACTGGAAAGCTTTCCCGATTACGGATCAAAGATCAGCAGCGGTCCGATGCCAGACGCTACAACCTACGAAGACGCAACGCGGAATACAAGCCAGGAGAACAAGTCTGGGTGTGGACGCCCATTCGCCGCCGTGGATTGAGTGAAAAGCTTTTGCGCCGCTATTTCGGCCCGTACAAGGTTCTTCGTCGGCTGGGTGAACTGGATTATGAAGTCATCCCTGACGCAATGACTGCATCCCAGCGACGCCGCGTACGACCAGAAGTTGTCCATGTAGTCCGTCTGAAGCCGTATTATGCGCGCTAAAGGCCGCTGCATTTCCATGCTCTATTTTCGCAAGATCCGTTTTTTTCCTTACTTGACGCATTATTTGTTTTAATTCATCGGGTCGATGCTTCTTTGAGAGGCGATTAATGCCGCGAATATTTGCAGTGTTTGTTCGTTTTTCAAATCTGCCGCCACATCTCTTAATCGCTTTGTTTGCGACGCAAGACGGACTAGATTTATCTCGATTGATCGCAGCCAGGCAGAGCTGATTCTACGTTGTTCCGGAATGTTCTAGTAAGTTTGCCCTCTTTATGTCGAAAATTCGCTATCAGCTTTAAATTGAGTACGGCCGACGGCGGCCGGCATTCTGTTCGACGACCGCCGAGCACGCTTGTCGCGTCGCTGCCGCCGAGTGATTCAGTCCATTTTGGGTGCAAGTCAGCCCAATAAACAGTTTTTAGAAGACCCTTTCGTCCGTCTTCATCGCTGCTTCGACTGCCGTCACCACAACGTGACATTATCATTTACAAAAAGGCGCGAGCAAAAGCACGGTGTGTTCGGCGTAATGTCGAGAAAGCATTATGGGAACCATATGTGTCTTCCATAAAGAGCTCAACCCCATCGAAGAAATGTGGGAGCAAGTTAGATAACGAAATGGTAGCTACTCACCCTTCAGAGTTCCTTTTTTGACAGCACCTCGTACACCGACCAATATAGGAGAACTGGCAAACATATTGGGGAGCACTTTGCTGCGGTTTCAAGTTCTTCACACTACAGCCAGTCATTCCTAAAATATAAAACAACAGCTGAAAAACACATACTCCCAACAAGTGGTGCAGTAAATGAAAAATACAACTCTAATTACCCTCGAAGAAATAGAGTACTCTCTGTAGGCAAAAAAACTGCTCCAGGACATGACCAGGTACACTGCGAAATGCTTGCCCATCTTTCCGAGCCTGCCATAGAAGCACTCTTGAATTTCTTCAATAAAATATTCCGAGAAGAAAAAAAATACCTAAGGAGTGGAAGAAAGCCGTCATAGTGTCATTCCTGAAACCTGGAAAACCATCAACTTCCCCAAGTAGCTATATTCCGATAGCCCTCACAAGTTGTCTCGCGAAATCTTTTGAAAGCTTCCTTAATACAAGATTAACATTGGTCCTTTAATCCCGTGAACTTCTTGATATCCATTAATGCGGTTTTAAAAAGGCGTGTTAAGCAACCCACCTTCTAGCACGCCTCGAAAATACAATAAGATAAGCTTTTGTACACAAACAGCACTGTCTTGCCGTTTTCTTCGATATGGAGAAAGCGTATGATGCAACCTGGAGGTTTGGGATCCACCGCGACCTAGGGGACCTAGGTATCCGCGGTAGGACGTTGAACTACCTGAATGACTTCCTTCCCGACCGCTCATTTCAAGCACGCCTAGGATCAACCCTGTCTATGATTCCCGCAGGGGGATGTCTGCAGTGTGCAGATGTTGGTGAGTGGCGACTCAACGGGTTCCCGAGCATCCGCAGGGACACCCCCGCAGGGGGATGATGGTGAACAGTGCATCACCACGGACCCGAGCACCCGCGCTTAGCCGCGCGTGGCATCGCCGTGTCCGCAGAAAAGGGATCCTGGTGGTTGAGCAGACGACGAGCGTTTGGACCTTTAAGGTCCCTTGGCGGAGGCAACACACCACTTTGACCGCAGCTTCCTGTAGACGGCACCTCCTGCCTGAGCCCCCGACCGGGGGAAATCGTCAGTCGCCTTTTCCTACCCTCCCCTTCATCTATCACTTTCCTGTCTTCTTTCTCACAACTCTCCTTTCTCCTATTCACTTCATAGGATTCCCTTTTTTCCTTGCGGCGAGGGTAAACCTTGTGTGGCCAACTACCGTGAGTTGCGTCATATTTTGTTATAGTTGAGGTGTACAGCTGGCATGGACAGGACTTGCTTTCAAGTTCCTGTCCCGTCCCCTTGTTGGACTCCGTAGTGGGTGGCTGGCACCATGACCAAAAAACAATTTTTTTATGGCTCCCCTCCTTTCCAAACCTGATTGCTCTCTCAAAAGAGGGCGGAACGATGAATTTTTTCGGAAGAGAAAGATAACATTTCCCAAGTTCCATGTTGTCCATAGTGAAAGAGGGGATAAAAAAGCATGACTCATATCTCCATTCCAAGTCTCAAAATGTTTGACAGATGCCTTGGGCATTGGCTATAAGGTGCCAAAATGGCTAGCGGCGATTTACTTCTCGAACTTCGCGACAGCGCACAACACACAAAACTTGCAACCATTGTATCCATCGGGGACATCCCTGCCTCTGTCACTCCACAACGGTCTTAGAATACTGTGCGAGGCGTTATCTCTGAAATTGATTTCGTCCACTTTTCTGAAAAAGAAATGCTTCAAGGGCTTACTGACCAAGATGTAATGGATGCACACCGAATCAAGATAGACACCAAACGCATGATCCTGACCTTAAACCCCTGCACATTGCCCGTAACCAATGAAGTGGGATACCGTAAAATCAATGTATGACAGTATATGCCGAATCCTCGAAGATGCTTCTATAAAATGTCAGCAGAAAATTTTCCTTACCTTGAGTTTCGCGCATGCTGCCCTGAGTTGCATATGTGCCAAAAAACCCAGACCCACGCCCACACATATATGTTTTGCGCATTCACACAAATCATACGCAGATGTTTCTGCGACCGCTAGTTGGTTGGCGAAGAACTACGTTCTTGGTACTTTCTCAGGAGCATTCTAGAACTCGGCGAAGATGTATGAGCGGTTATCGGCACGAAATTTATCATGCACAAGCGAAAACATTTTTCCCACTACGTTTCTGTTGTTTTGCACTAGCCCATAAAAGTTTTCTTTTCCGTAACATATCAGTGCAGCAGTAATTTTGCAAAAAGGGTTCGTGTTACTTTTAGTTTAGATGCATTGCGTAGCACCTCTATCTTATTTTTCCGAGCAGTGTTGAAAGCGCACATAATTTCATTTAATTTCTTTCATTTACCCTAAGGGCACTTTCGGGCATAACATAGGGAGGGATACAACAAAACAACATTGATCGCACATAAGCAGAAATCGCACTTACAAGGTACCTGTGGAATAGATAACAGGAACTTAAAATTATATTTGGAGCCTGAGTATCTCGACAACAGATATGCAGTTTTGAACGATTTCAGAAAACTATGACGAAGTTAGCTATATACACGCGCAATACCGGGCAGGGAGAGCAATGCAACAAAGAATTAAGTCAGAAACACTAAAGCAACAACAAAGCAATCAAATCAACTTAAAGGTGCACTAAAGAGGAACCTGAACTCGTCTTTTTACCGCGAGAACTGTATCTACATGTTCCGGGCATTCTTAGAAACTTCGATTTATTATCCTGTGCGGCCGATTTCCCTAATTAAATCGGATTTAAAGTCCCGGCTCACGCCTTCTTTTTTAACTGAACGCGGTAGGTAGGCGGAGTCAACCAACGCGTGGAGTGCCTTTCAGCCAGTCCAGCGGCGGCATCGCTTTCGCTTTCATTTTGTTTTTTACGTTTCTGTAAATAAACAGTTTCATTCACAAAAACATAGCCACAAATTACGCCAACAGAAATAAAAGTACACGTGGGCTCCTGGATTTACTTATCACTCCGCCGATGGCAGAGCGGCAAGCCACCACGGCACTAGCTGACGCGTTTGTTGACTCTTCCTACCTACCGCGCTGAGTTAAAAAAAAAAGGTGGGAGCCGGGACGTTTAATCCGATTTAATTACGGCAATCGGCTGCACAGCAAAATAAATAGAAGTTTCTAAAAATGCTCGGAACGTGCAGATAGAGATCACGCGGTAAAAAGACGAGTTCAGATTTCTCTTTAGTGCGTCTTTAACATTCTATTCTCTCCAGAGCTTTGAGGAATGTTGCGTGGTCAGATATGGAGGCGACATCTGCAATTGGGCGGGTTCTAGACGGCCTTTCCTGTACCGCACACCAAGCTTCTCGTGAAACACACCTTGAGCAACCTTATTGGGTGAGACACGAATTCATGTGCGACTTCAGGAACACCAAAAACGGTCAACTTACATCTGGGGCTTTGGTCTCTTAAGTAAACGAGCTTAGCATGATGGGCTTGGATTTAGTCCTAAATACTACTGACAGCTGAATTTATTGTTTCATTTAGTTCTCCTTGTGCTTGAAGTTTCCGAAAAAACAAGTCAGAAGCAAAGAAAAGAATTGCATGGTGAATGGCACCGTTCCAGCCGCTTCGCTATGCCCACTGCAACTTTCGTTTGTTCTTGTGCATATTTTAGGCCTCTTTATAAAAGGAACCGACAGCGACTGATCCCAAAATACAGTAATTTGATACCATCTTCATTTGTTTTTTGCAATAAAGTGCGATGAGTACCATATCGTACCTAGTATTAGTGTTTAACTCCAGTTAAATGTATCCTAGCTGAAGTCATGAACAAGCTACCCCAGGAAGGGAGTATAATGCGAAGAGAACATGATCCCTTATGGTAATGGAGCGGATTCCAAAACCTGGCTGACGCAGCAAGGGTCTGCAGAGGGTCAGGTGGGGGAATAAGATAGGAGGAAGCTGGCGGATATTAGGTAGCCGCAGCCGGCCCAGGAAACACTTATATGAATTTGAGTGCAATCGGCGTTTGTTCTCCAGGGCGCGCAGGTGGGTTGAAGAAGCCGATGATGGCGATTAGTGTTTTAAGGCGACAGCCTTTAATGGCTGATACCCGCGGTGACCGTCCACTTAGATCACGTAACTTATGCAGGCATAGAGTTTCTTACTATTAACTAGAGGGAAAGCTGGTGGCGCTGCACCTGAACCTCCATGGGCGCGCAAAGCATCATGGGGCGATGAGCTACTTCGTGCAGGACAGTAGGTTTTTTTTCAGGAACACAGAGTGGCGTTACTGAGATGTCCCATTCCGTATCCACGGCGCGCTCCGCGCGCTGACGACTCGGCGTAAAAGTAGTGTGCAAAAGTCATAGTAGCGAAAACGCAACAGCCCACGACGCCAATAAAAGGTTTTTGTTTTCCGAAATGCTGTGGAAAAATATTTTAAAAAGTTGAAGCGACAACATCTTTTTCAAAAACATATTTCTGTTTAAAAGTGCCCCTGTTAAGCACGAAATATTGGCTTTTATGGTCTGCAATGCTTGGCCAATAGGAGAACAAGCCATCGCTTATTTTGAGCAAAATTTGAATTCACAGGCTTTTCTGCTCGTTTGTTACGATTTATAGACAGGATATTGACTGATAGGACATTCTTGATTATTGAACAGCGTTTGTTTTTTCATTATTTTTTGGCCAAAAGTTGTAGTTATGCAGTCAGTAGCTCAACGCTTTATGATGCTTAGAGCGCCCACGTGGGTACAGGTGGTCTCGTGGAAGCTCAATGCAAACTACCATAGGCGGGGCGCCAGCTTTCCCTCTAGTTAATTGTAAGAAACTGTATGCATGCAGGTGACCGCTCGTCCGTTACATCGCAACCTAGGTCATGCGACCTAGGCATTGACCCAGGTCACGTGGCCTAGGTTGCGTGGCGCCAAGCTCGCGCCAGCTGCTCTTAACTCCTCTGTGGTGATATGAATTCAAGCGCGGCAAATTCAAATCATTGCAATGAGTCGCAAACGGCTTTCGCCTTCCCGCAGTTAAGAGATATCTAAGTGCCTCCAGCGAGTTTTTTTTTTTACCACTCCTCTGGACAGTCACTGAATATAAAAGAGTACGGCTTCAAAAATTATGCTAGTTTAAGATTATTGTTACCACCGTTTAGAGTAAAGCTCCGCTCTCAGCGGTTAATGTGGAACGCGCCCGGGTCATTGGACACAAAAGAACCATTTCGTTTTTTCTGCTAGGTTTGTGGTTTACAGATTTCGTCGTAGACGCAAAGACAGCTGCTGCATTGTTTACTTGTTCAGGGATACATTAGTCCAACTACTTAGTGTTGTGGTCTCCTCAAGCGTACCTTGGGTAGTATTTTCGCGAAACGTCAACTATAAAATTATTCTGAATTCATTTTCCCGAACCTCCTGTTTCACTCATATATGCCTAACGATAAAATTTCTACGTGTCACAGAATTCCAAGGTCTGACCCAAAGATTAAGAATTCCTGCTTGACGAGGGTTACCAAAGCTGTAACCTGTTGTTTAAGCATGGAATCCTTTTAGTTCGCATTCTCGGCAGAAATCGCGTTGAGCCTGACGCCGAACATGAGTGCAGACATGAATTCCTGCTTTACCAAAATATTCTGGAGATTTCCGTCTGAATAGTGTTCAGCAGAGAAAATCTTCAGCCCCCCCAAGGATGCGCACCACCGGAGACGCAAACAGAGCAGCTGCGTTTCCGTATGCCTTGGACCACTCGGCCAATGCGTGCAGGCGGTCGTGCTGCGTTGTTGTTATCCTCACACAATGGCACATGCCCACATAGGGGGATTGGCCAAGAATTGGGGGCACAGAGAGTTTTTCAGGTAAACATTTCCTGGACGAAAATGGAATGAACGCTCAGGAAGGAAGAAGTAAATAAAAAGGAATAGCGAGATGAAACAGTAAATGTATAACGCATGCAGGAGATCGACAGTGAGGTTTATTGCCGAGTGGTTAAAAGATAATGGTAAGTGTAAGAATAAAAATATTGTTACTACATTTCGTCGCCTTCAGCATCTTTAGAATTTCAGCTCTTGTTTCGTGTGATTTCCGCATTTTACTGTTTATCAACACTAACCGTAAATTATCTCTCATTCGTTCGCTCCGCACCGCGAATATCTGCGAAGGGCCCCCCCAAGGAGCAGGTGATCGCTATGGTGTCTCAGACAAGAAAATGAACCTTAAGTACACTGCTAAAGGCGTTGGATGCGCAGGCAAAAACAAGGGAGACGGGTCTGTGGCTAAAGCACCTATGAAGGCCCGCTTGACCAGCACTGGCTGATCGCCTCGTCTGCGTTCTGCGCTGTTAACTTAAGTGGCTAATTAAGGCCACGTGAGGGACAGGACACAACTTATCTAGCTCGGAGCAAATAGCTTTAAGGCATGGAAACCAAAACTGAGCTTTGTGGATGTTAATTGGATCAAGATTTACCTTATTGAAGATGTACATATTATTCCAATATTAACGTCCTGCATCTTTGTAATAATGTTTCCAGCATTTAACATTCAGTAATTTAAAATTGCTGTCCTTTTCCGTATCATGATAAATTCTCAGTATCCAGAAATTTCTTAGTGTTCTTAACACCAGCTTGCTTTTGCCGTTTCCATCTCTGATATAATGTTATACTTACTTTATACTTAATTTACAGTTGGTTATACTTGAGACCATTGTTATAAAATCGGTATTAAGCCCCATGGACAGAGTGGCCGCTTGTATTTGCGATACGCTTATAAAAACAACGTTAAATTGTCAATTACCGCTATTAGCAACTAAAGAATTACGCGGGGATGAATAACACAACTGGCGCAGGGGAGGGTAATTGGAGATAAATTGGAGAGACCTTTGCCCTACCGTGGACGTAGCTGGTCTGAAGATGACAGAATATATGTCGAAAACACTGTGCCTAATCATAATACAAAGCAGCACATTAATATTGAGAACTTTCAGCGAACTTTGCTTATTCACAAAGGAAACAACACTGGGAAGAGATTAGAAACAGTTCACGAAGGGCAAATAACTATACCGTTTTTTTTTCGCGGAAAAGAAACACGCGTGCGGGTGTTGCTGTCAATGCAGCCATGTTGCAGAGAGCTGCACAAGCGCTAAAATTTCAACGCCTTAAGATAGACAATAAAAGCGGGAAGAAGGGACTGAAGAAATTATTCAGTGAACGGGCCCGTGGAGAAGTTTTGCGAAAACGTTAGAGAGTTTGAGAACGAATGAAAACCTTGCGCTTAGCGCTGTGTACAATTTTGCGCAGCTGTAAACTCTGGAAATGAAATTGTGGGAAGGCTTAACGAGCCTTTTTAGAGAAGAAGAAGCTATAAGGTGTCCAAATTCGCGATAACAAGCTGACAGCTGGGTTAGCGCCCATAAAGTTCCCCACGTGCGTCAAACGCATCGTCGTGCTGCGTCATTCGCAGGCGTCGGCTCTAACCCTGCTGTGCGACATGGACTTTCTGATGACTCTCTAATGTGTCACAAGGAATGCCTGAACATGACACCAGAAACTCAAGGCTCATTTCTGTAAGGGGTGCACCAATCAGAGAAGACCAAGGAGAATGAATAGAAATGTACCATGTCTCCAGAGAGCGGATGAGCACTGCGCGGCACGTAACGTCAGCTCGGGCACTCTTATTAAAGTGCTGGTTGCTCGACAGGGCGCAGCTCGAGCTCTGGAGCCTCGCTCAGCTCCCCGACGGATAAAGCTGGACAATATTGCTACCGGGCTCCTAACTTAAACAGTTCAACGTTAACAACAGAAAAGCAGAAAGCACGGTATAGATAAGAAATTTATTCGAATTCAGTTCGAGTTCGGCTCCGAGGCGACATCCTGTTTAGTTTAAACTGATTCAGACGGTTCAGACACCAAAAAAAAAAAAAGATGAACGTTGAAGCGTTTTACATCCCGCTAAAATAAAGTACTTTTAACGTCAAAAAATGGCAGAAGAACAACACTAAAATAATACTGAGCCTGGCGGCACTCGGAGGTGCTCTTTAGAAAATATGGTTTAGAATAATATTTTTTATTAATATTTATGCCAAGTGACTGAAACTTTTACTGTTCAGTGACATTCGTCAGTTCTTTTTAGATTTTTTGTTGATTTTTACATATCTTGCATGGTCCAATTTTTGTGAGTCAGTGCCGCCGCAATGGCTGAGTGGTTATGGCGCTCGGCTGCTGGCCCGAAAGATGCGGGTTCGATCCTGGCCGCGGCGGCGGAATTTCGATGGAGGCGAAATTCTAGAGGCCCGTGTACTGTGCGATGTCAGTGCATGTTAAAGAACCCCAGGTGGTCGAAATTTTTGGAGCCCTCCACTACGGCGTCTCTCATAGCCTGAGTCGCTTTGGGACGTTAAACCCATCTAAACCAAACCAATTTTTGTGAGTCATTCGTTTAAAATGTAGGGATGTTTTTGCGCAGTTATTTGTCATCAGTATGCAGATTTGACTGCATTGAAAAATATCTCGTTTCACTAGGTATGAGTTCTTAAATGCGATGAGAAAAAAGTGGACCACGTGTAAAATAGCCGAATTTAAAAATTTAGTGCTCTTTGGAATGTCTTTTTTTATGGCTACTGCAATGGTGGTAGCACATTTGGATCCAATTCACAACTATAGATTTTAATAGAAATTGTATGGCTGCATTTGCGCATAGTGAGCATATCGATGCCACATTTCATTGTGATGAGACAAGCGTACTACTGAGAGTGAAAATGTTATGCCCGAGCGCTGAGGTTGCCTAAGAATGATGAAGATAAAAGCAGAGTAAGTGATTAAAGGCACAGTGACAACATTGCTGCAGGCGACCAAAGAAAAAACTAGTTAATAATTTATTTTTGAGCTACGACACTGCAGGGGGGGGGGGGCGCATCCCAAGCAAGAATGCCTTCTACACCTGCATGCGGTACCACAGCGGCGGGAAACAACTATTCAAATTTATTGCCGTCGTAAAAGTCGCTCAATTCTGTTAATTTTTCAGTCACTTGGCGTGTTTACCTCACCGTTTTTATTAAATCAACATCTGTTTTCAAAGGCAGTATTTTCGGACATGAAAGATGAAGGCTTCCACGTCTAATAAAACAAGCGCAAGCCAAAAATGAAATTTTAGACTAAAATGTCCGTTTTTCACTCGCGGGTTCCCTTAACGACCGTCCATCTATGCACCCACCCCCAGCCACCCACTTGGTTGTAGCTTAAGACAGTAAGCGCTGGGAGGTCCACCGGCCAGCGCTGGACAAAGATGAAGACGAGAACTGGGTCAGCGCTCCGTCGTTCCTGCTTCATCTGAAAAAAAAAACTGGTCAGGACCGACAGGACTATCAAAGTACTTATGGAAGGTAGTGACGCAACAGCGCCCAGTGGGATTATCCTATAAAATATAAAACTTCAAATATAGACGCACTCAAATATTAAACTCGAAGAGAGTCCTTTAAATGTTAAATTTGAAGATAGTAACTTAAAGGAATGAAAAATAATACTGGTTAAAAGAGAGCGAAAATACTTAATGTGGTGACACTCGCCACCACATTAAGCTTTTTTTTTCAGTCTTTTTACAACCCCAGGTGTCTTGTTGCACTTTCCACCATTCCATTTGGCAGGCGGCGTTCTTAACATCTATCCATCTTTTCACGTTTAGCATTTACGAAGTCATATGATGTTCTATTTTTTGCAGGAGGGCTGAATGCAATGGGCCTCTTTCATAAATCTTACGTCAGCTTCACTTTGTTACATGCCTTTATAATAGCGCAGCAGCAAATATATAAAACGGAATATTTAGCCAGAAATCGTATGATTTATGCAGCGGAATATGTTTACATTGTTCCGTTGGCAACACTACCTGCACCTGTGAATAAGCAGCATGCATGTTGAGCACCTTATCCCCATTTTTTTTGAGGGTCAGTTACGCCATGATTAAGGCAACGTGCGACATGTGAAGCCAACCTAACGAACTATGAAAGAGGTTCATTGAAGTGGCATTGAAGGTTACTAGTTTCATGCGAGCTTGCGACATGGTGAGAAATTGCCGAATTATCTGCGTAAAGTTGCTTTCCAAACATTAGGATTGGTTTGGCCTCGTATAGGGGGTTTAACGTCTCAAAGAAACTCAGGCTAGGAGGGAAGCCGTAGCTGTGTGCTCCGGAAATTTCGACCACCTGGGGCTCTTTAACGTGCACTGACATCGCACAACACACGGACCTCTAGAGTTTCGCCTCCATTGAAATGCGACTGCCGATACCTGGACTGAACCCGCGTCTTCGTGTCAGGAGCCGAACGTGATAATCACTGATGCCCCGCGGCGGGAACCAAAAATTAGGTGTCATACACTACAATTAAAATATGCGCAAACAAGAAGGCCTGCCAATAGGAAACGGAAGAAATAATTAACAGACATCATATACCAAAACAATTGGATGAAAATCTTTGCATACGATTCTGCAAAGAACATTTCATTCGGCGCTCCACGTAAAGGTGAGAACTGAGGAAATATCAGTTGTGTAAGAGCAGTCGAGCCATCTTCTAAAAAGAAACACAGTGCGAAAGACACTGGACTAAAGTAATAAACTAACGAAGCACGAGCGCAACGACTGGTAAGAACAAAACTGTGGACATTAATATGCCCGTCTTGCTCGTGCGATTTGTCGTCATCAGGAGCTCTCTATAAGAACACGCCAGCGAGAGAAGAGGGGAGTAGCGCCATAGCAACAAGCGCACGCGGCAACTTCATCGTTAACGGCGGGTGGTGTACAACTTGTTCCGCTCATGCAGCGCGGAAAGGAACAAATGTTCGATGGAAAGGAAGAAGAAGAAGACGGCGATTAGTGGGCCGGCTGTCTGACACCGGTCCGTAATTTTCGGCTTTATTTTCTCACTTCAGAGGTTTTTCAGTCTTTTTGGCGTGTGTCCTCGACGTGCGACGACCTGGGGGTCGCTGGCCGCCGGCAAAAGCACGTCAAGCGACCTCCTCAGCGCTGTGCGCCGTATCAACGCCGACACAGAACATCACCGCCAGCTGAACTCCATGCTGCACTGATGGCAGCAGCGCCAGCGGCGGGTCCAGCGGCCCCCGTAGTTGCGGCTACAGACCAGGCCCCGCCAAACAAGAGACTGCGCGACGACCAAGCCAGCAACGAGCCTCTGACCGACCATCCAGAGGACATGGACCAAGCATCATTTACAGTTGTATCGTACAAGAAAAAGAGAGCTACCGGTGTTCCTGTAGTATTCAGGTCCACTGAGGAAAGAGGAAGCCTATGGAAAGCCAACCCCAACATTGTGGCTTCGGCGGTTGTAGCATCGGCTCAAGAAAAAGTCCTCAGCCATCGCATTCACAAGGATGGGAGCCTGATGGTTGCAGTATCGACGCTGCCCGCCGCCAACCGTCTGCTCACTGTAACTAAGCTGGCTGGAGTGGCTGTAGAGGCCAGAGTCCCATACTCTTACCTGGCAAGCTATGGCAAAATACAAGATGTACCTGCCACCTACACAGACGAAGATCTGCAGGAATATCTACGCGACCAAGGTGTCCTTTCAGCAAGGAGGCTAATCGCCTACACTCCTGATGATGGTGGAAAGATAAAAGCGGTACGCCGTCACTCAGTTATATTGGAATTCGCAAAAGATGCGCCGCTACCAAAACGAGTAACGCTGGGGTTCTGTAGTTACCCTGTAACTGATTACGTCGGAGCAGCAACTCAGTGCTATAAATGTCAGAAGCATGGCCACATATCAAGACACTGTAACGGCCCCGTGCGCTGCAAAGTGTGTGCTGGCCCCCACTCGCACAAAGAATGCACTTCGAGAGCGCAACCTAAATGCGCTAACTGCGGGGGCCCACACCCTGCTTCCTATGGAGGGTGTTATAAAAAGAAAGCAGCCACAGTTGCTCGCACGGCAGAGCAAACACAAGGGAAACCCCCTAAGCGCCATGAACCACCACCTAACCGCGACGTGGTTTTCACGACTACGGCAGCTCTTTCCGAGAATCAGTCAACACAGCGTGGCAGAGCAGCTGGCAAGACCTACGCAGATGCGGTAAAAAAGAAGCGTGGGAAGTCCGTTGGTTCTTCTTCATCAAAGCTACTGCAACGCACTACACAAGACCCGACCAACAGCGTCGCTTGCTCTGACCCTAGGGCGCCACAACATGACAAGAAGATCAGCGGCAGGCAGCAAACCGGAAGCTCTGAACAAGATGTCACATGCCTACTGATTCCGATGCTGTTTGCAGCCATCAAGGCTCTTATCCGTGCAAACCCCTTGTCAGGAAGACTCCCAGAAGTAGAAGCTGTCCTTGCAATGGAGCCGTTCGTGTCGGTCTCCTACGCTCCGCAGGGGCGTAATACCACACTTCAGTAATCATGGCTTCCACAGCGAGAACTTCACCGCAGCTGGCAATCCACAATATTTTTCGTACATGCACCATTTTCCAGTGGAACGCTCGCGGGCTACGCTCTAAACTCTCAGATTTCCGACAGCTCGTGCGAGCGTACCGCTTCCCCTTCATAGTCATCTGTGAATCGCGCGTCGAGGAAACTTTCCGACTCAATGGATACTATTTCCATCATTCACAACGACCAGATAACGTCAGCAGATTGCTGATAGGCTTTCGCAAGGATATCCCGGCCTCACCGGTTGATGTCCCGCCTCACAGCGACAATGAATACGTATGCGCTGCCACAGTTATTGCTGGACAACAGTACACTCTGATTGGAGTATATCTTGAGCCAGGCACGCCATTTGATGCTTTGAGACTTGAAGACTTGATAGCAAGGACGCCCTCTCCGCATATTATTTGCGGAGACTTCAATGCTCATAATGAAATTTGGGGCAGCTCACATACATGTGCCCGAGGTGCCAAGCTTGCAAAACTTCTCTCCAAGCATTCAGTTCAGCCATTAAATGACGGCAGCATCACCTACCTCCGAGGCCCGACGACTACCAGCAGCATCGACGTGACATTTGTCACAAGTTCATTCGCCCACAACTTTGGCTGGTGCACTGATTTGGAGACACGTGGAAGCGACTATTACCCAATCCTCATATCGGCTTTCCATGCGCAGAGGAACCCAAAGAAATTCCTTATAAAATCTACAGACTGGGACGCATACAAGGACGCTGTAAGCAGAGGAGTTACTGCGGCAACTCGCAATGAGGAATTAGCATCGACAATTGCGTATTGCCTGAGGGCGAGTACACAACTTACAGCTAAAAATGATAACCTACCTTCAAATGATGACACATTCCAAAGGCTTTGCGCTATACGCAGGCGAGCTGAAAGGTTAGCTCTGCGCACAAAAAGCCTCGATGACCTACGTGCATGTCGACGGGCACAACGTCACATTTGACGCTACATGGATAAACTCAGTCGGCAAAAGTGGCGTGACTTTTGTTCTACGCTGGATGTGCGCACACCAGTAACCAATATTTGGCAGATAGTTAGAGTTATGCGCACGCCACTTCAACAACTCCACCCCTTCGCTGCACTCTCCCTTCACGAACAAAAATCTATAAAAGAAGTCTCAGAAGAATACTGCAAGCTGCTGTCGGCAGGGTCAGGGCATTCGACACTCTCCGCAGATGGTCAAACAGGCATCCCAAAGGCGGCAGTGCCAGCGTTAGACCTGCCTTTCACAATGGAAGAACTATCCACAGCTATCGCGGAGACCAACAGGCACACGTCTCCGAGTCATGATGAGGTGACCTATGACGCCATTGCAAAGCTACCCCACACCTCCCGTCTTCGACTCCTGGAGTATTACAATTCTTCGTGGATGGCTGGTGAGGTCCCCACGGAATGGAAGCTGGCGAAAATCGTGCCCGTTTTGAAACCCTGTAAGCAGCCAACAAGCTACGCATCATTCCGGCCCATTGCCCTACTGAGCTGCGTAGGTACGCTCATGGAGCGCATGATCTGCAAGCGCATAACTTGGTTCCTAGAAAGCCGAAATGAGTTCCCCCAAGAATTGAACGGGTTCCGTCAAAACAGGTCTGCGACTGACAATATCATCGCCCTCGTCTCATCAATTGAGGAGTACTTTCATGCTGGGTACATCCCAACAGCCGTTTTCCTAGACATCAAGCCCGCTTTTGACTCCGTCTTTCACCATGCAATTCTCGCAGCCTTTGGCAGTCTTGGCCTTGGAGGAAGGCTATACAAGTGGATTGGGCATTATTTAAAAGAACGACAAATTTTTATTACCACTCCAAACGGTCCAACGCGCTTTCACGCAGGGGAGAGGGGCGTACCACAGGGAGCGGTGCTCAGCCCTCTCCTGTTCAATATTGTCCTTATTCACATAAGAAGACACCTTCCGCGAGGGGTCCGCATAACAATTTATGCTGATGATATCTGCATCTGGACCGCGTCACGTTCGCGCTATATTACCCAGCAACGTCTTCAGAGAGCACTATTGCACATTTCGATGTACCTGGCTTCCAGAGGCCTTCGTCTCTCGCCAGAAAAGAGTGTTACAATGGCGTTTACAAGAAAAACGATGACCCGATATCCGCTGCTCCTAGGCGGACGATCGCTGCCATATGTACGATCTCAGCGATTCCTGGGTGTTGTAATCGACTATAATCTGTCATGGTCATCTCAGATCAAAAAACTCCGTGCGAGGATTACTGCTGCATCGCAAGTGTTCAGGTTCATGGCGGGAACAAGGTGGGGTAGCAACTGCCGATCAATGCTTCTGCTTGAAAAAGCCTACGTTGAAGGAACCTTGCGCTACTGTCTACCAGTGCTTCAAAGATTATCTACATCAAGCAATAAGGCTCTCAATGCCGCACGGAACAACTGCCTGCGAATATCTCTTGGCCTCCCAAAGGGTTCCTCTGCATCAGGAACAGTAGCGGAGGCAGGATATCTCCCACTAGAGGTAATTGCCGCCCAGGAAACTATGCGTACCCATCTCCGCCATGTCCTGCAAGGGAAGAAGCACTTCCTACACCGTGTCCACCTAACTCACAGCAACTCTATCTTTAGCCAGGCAGTGCAGCTCCTGCCCCTTCCTACTATTAATCAGCCTCAGAAACTACTACCTCTGGCCTTTCCTCCATGGACACTCTCTCCTCTAAAGGTGAAGAAGTCTGTTTCAGGTGTGAATGCAAAGAGCCGCATGCCACAGGCAGCACTTCTGCAAGCTACTCTCGCCTACTTAATCGAAGAATATACGCAGCACACCCATATCTTCACCGATGGTTCAACTACTAAAGAAACTTCTTCTTGTGGCCTTTATGTGCCCTCAACAGGCCATGCCCTTTCAAACCGGCTGCAGCGGAGGACCTCCTCTACAACAGCTGAGCTTCACGGCATTAAGGAAGCTGTTTCTTACATCCTGCGCCGAACCGCCGGCCGCTGGGTTATCTTCACCGATTCAAAAGCATCTCTGCAGATCCTGGCCAACCTGCTGAAGAAAACGAATCACCAGCCAGTTTCCCTGGACATTGGGTATATCTATCATTTAGCTATTGCAGCAGGCCACTGCATAACATATCAGTGGGTACCTGCTCACTGTGGCACTATGGCTAATGAAAAAGCAGATGAAGCGGCCCGTAAGAGCCATCAACATCAGAGATACATTCGAAGTTTTCTCACGAAATCTGATGCGTCCCAAATGGCTAAAAGTTTTGCGTACGAAGAAACGTATCGGATTTGGAGTTTGCCGACACATCAGTACCAATTTCTTCACTCAATCGACCCACATCTTAGATCAAGACTCTCACCCAGAATTCCTCGACAACTCGAAACACTTTATCACCGACTTCGTCTGAATGCTGCATATACAAATGGCCTGCGATACCGTTTTGGACAAATGAACAGTCCGCATTGTGACAACTGTGCTTCGATAGAAACTGTGGAACATATCCTGCTTGAGTGCCCTGCGTATGCTAACGAGCGTGCTTACTATGAACATTGCATGCAGAAGCTCTGCCCAGTGCCCCTAACAATGGACAAAGTTTTAGGCCCCTTAGCCTGCTTCAGGCAACAGAGACTTGCAATGAACTTTCTTTTTACATATTTAAAAGACATTGGACATCTCGATAAGCTCTAAATTCACTTGCAGGTTACCTTCATGCATTCTTCTTGCAGTGAACTTCGTCAGCCCATTCGTCGGACTATGCACTCCATCATTCCATAGGTTACATCAATACTCGCCACTGCATCCTTAGTACCCATTTCATGGCTGCATTTTATCTTTGTTTTTTTTTCTTTTTCTTCCACCTCTTTCACGCTGCTCTCCTTCAGTCTTTATCTCCCAAATTCCCCTCCCTACGCAGAGTAGCATGCCAGCGATATTGAAACGCCGGCTAAATTCTCTGTTTCTTCATTAAAAAGTCTCTCTCTCTCTCGATGGAAAGCCCGCAGAATTGGCACGTGGTGGAGAGGCTGGCGCCCAGGAGCAACGGGTTGTGCATTAGCCTGGTAGAGTCGGCTGGCGAGTCTTCCTCATCATGTGTTCCTATTTTTGCTTCCCGCTTTCCAAACCACTTTACATTCAATTAGATGGGCGAGTCGCTGATGACATTGCAATGAGGCGGCGAACCTTGTCGGATAAGGTAGAATGCTTAGCTTTCATCGCCAGCCAGTTTCCATTACTCCTATGGGCGAGAAAAAGAAAAGACGAAGCATCCTGCGCACGAAGTACTAGAGCGCTATGGTCATCTTTCTCTTTAGTGCTGTCGTTCTTGCCTCCGCACGCTCTGCATGCACATGAACTCTTTTCAGGTTTCTGCTATTTTATTTCAACTGCAGAGCTTGCAAAAGCATTTCAATTTTGATTCGTGTGAAAAACAGCAGGAAGATTTTGGTTTAGGTTATGTTTATGGGGGTTTAACGTCGCAAAGCGACTCAGGCTGTGAGGGAAGCCGTAGTGAAGGGCTCCGGAATAATTTCGACTACCTGGGGTTCTTCAACATGCACTGATATCGCACAGTACACGGGCCTCTAGGTGCTCAAAACTTGTAAGGCAACGGTGTTATCAAAGTAGATTATCTACTCAGTAAGCCCAATCAGAAATCAATAACGTAGCATTGAGTTTCGCCAATTTGTACCCAGGGGAAAAAAAGCAGAGGGACTTTATTCGTTTTGGGAACGCAAATTTGCATGCGTGCCAAAAACTATGTCTCATAGTTTTATAAAAATCGCTTCATTTGTTGCGATTGTTTATTTTCAGCTTGTGCATGCTTACATGGATCTTTTACGGCAGCAAACGCACAACTGTCGCTTCCGCAGTTTATATTGAAACTGATTCGCTTTCTCAAGGGCTCTAGCAGGATTGCTTCTTGCTGCCTGCAAACGTCTCGGTGCTGGGCTCCATGATGCAGGAAACAGACCGATTTCACCAGCAGCTGCGCTAAGCTGCCGCTGCCGCGATGCACTCTGGGAGTTGTGGTACTCCGGCCGGCGGCCGCGGCGGCGAGGATTGCGGCGCACGTGCAAAAAGAAGTCCTGTTTGCGTCGCCGCAATGTTTCTATGCATGAACGCTGGATTTGTGAAAGAAGTTGGCTCTCCTGAGGGGCGTCATGAGCTCCAACAGATGCGCGAACCAGTGGGTACCCGGATTTTTCGCTTTCTCTAATAGGCCCCCAAGACAACGTAGAAGCTCTTCATGAGAGGCATCTGAAGAAGACCTGTTCAGCACATTTAGCCGTCTTGTGCCCGTCGACCAGTGGACATTGGCAAATGTTAAATTTGCAAGGTCTGAATCTGTCTGAAGTGCCTTCTACGGGCCGCTCAGCTTTGAGGCAGTCGCATAAATTGCCAACGAGAAGGCGACCGGATTTATCTTCGTGCGGCGTCGTCAAGCCGTTTTAGCCGCGATTTCTGCCCGATGTAAGGTTGTAAGTGAACAACTGTGCTTAAATTTTATTCTCATATTCAGAAATCCGCAATGTGAGTTTGATGCGCGTATTCACTTCGATACCTCAAGTTGGCATACTAGCGATAGTGCTTGTACTTTCGCTATTTTACGGAATGGGAAAGCATGGTTATAAAACAGTGAAAATGTGCAACAATTTCTCACGTGGTGTTGCCATTTCAGCAATATGCCATTGATGCCGGGATATCACCCACGTTTTGCTCAGTATTTTTGAAAATAAAAAAGCCATCAAATGTTTACTGTCAGTCAACGTGTTCAGACGCCGACTGAGAAAATAGCGAGAGTGAATCGTACGGGAGACGATCTGGCAGCAAAAATTATTTTATTTATTTATTTATGAAATACTGCGGACACTAAGTCCAAGCAGGGTGGGCGTACAAGTGAGCGAAATAAGAAAGAAATAACACTGGAAAATAGACAGAAATAGCACTAATTGGTTAGACCTCGTGGGGCAATGGTTGGTTTATTTGATTCCAATCTATTATAGTTCGTGGGAAAAATGAAAACTTGTAGGTGTCTGTTTTGGCGAATATAAGGGTTAGAAAACTAGGGTGGTAATGTCGAGTTTGTCTGGCAGATAACGGCTTTAAGCATAATGAGGGGTCCAGACCAAATTTGTTCTCTAATAAAAGCTCAAGAAACTCTAACCTGAACTTTTTTCTTCGGAGTTCAAGTCGTTCAATCTCGTTAATTTCCATCAAAGTGGTGGTGGAGTCAGTCTTTGCATATTTATTAAAGATGAATCTAACAGCCTTTCTCTGTATTCGTTCCAAATTGGCTATGTTAGATTTAGTATACGGGTCCCACACTACGCATGCGTATTCGAGTTTTGGTCTGATTATAGAAGAATAACAAAGTAGCTTGATGTTAGGAGGCGCGTTCTTCAGTTTATGTCTTAAGCAGCACAATTTGCGAAATGCGGAAGAGCAAATGTTATTGATATGCAAGTTCCACGTTAATTTGCTAGTTATAGTTATTCCTAAGTATTTGTAGTTAGATACTTGTTCAAGAGGGGACGAAATTAATTTGTATGTGTAACTATGTGGTATGTTTTTTCTTGTTATCGGAAGATACACACTTTTGTCAGCATTGAGAACCATGCTCCATTGGTCGTACCATTTCAAAACATTGTTCACGGCATTGTTCAAAACATTCTGGTCATCCCTATTAGTAATTTCTTTGAATAATATACAATCGTCTGCGAACAATCTAATATGCACTGGTGGACTAATTACTTGAACAATGTCAATAATATATAAAATAAAAAGCAGAGGGCCCAAGACACTTCCGTGTGGTACACCGGATGAAACTGGAAGAGAGCCCGAACATTGTCCACCAAATTCAACAAACTGCCTGCGGTCCTTTAAGTATGCGGTTATTCAAGTTATGAAAATCTCAGGAATGCCAATATGTTTCATTTTTAGAATTAATTTATCATGAGGAACGTTGTCGAACGCCTTGCTGAAATCTAAAAAAATTGCATCAATTTGGTCCTTACAATCTATACAGGATGCGAATGAGTTAATTACTGTAATCAGTTGTGTTACTGTCGAGAAACCCCTTCTGAACCCGTGTTGGAATTCGTTTATGACCAATTTTTTTTCTAGAAATTCATTCACACAGTGTGCAACTATATGCTCTAGTAGCTTACAGCACGATGAAGTCAATGATATGGGACGATAGTTTTGCAACAAAAGACGATTTCCTTTATTGTAAACGGGGACAATTCGGGCTGTCCTACAGTCATCAGGTAATTTGCTTGTCAGCAAAGAAGCACGAAATATGATCACGAGGAATTTCGCCAGGGTTTCAGCATAACGACGAAGGAATACATTTGGAATATTATCAGGACCACATGACGTTTTCTATTTTAAGTTTAATAGCATAGAAAAGACACCTGAATAAGATATGAAATTCACTTCAGAAAGATGATACACCCGGCTATTCGCGGTACACGCGCTCGGAGCGGAAAATACGCTTTGAAAGTACTCATTAAAATGCTGGGCAATAGCCATCTGATCACATACCATAGCGTTGTTCACCGAAACTTGTGACACGGTTTTCTGTTTCTCACTGATGTAATTCCAAAATTTACTTGGCTCGTTTTTTATGAAATTTTGAAGTGATGTGTTAAAAAAATAACCTTTAGAATCACGTATGGCGCATGCTAGATTGTCGAGCAAATGTTTTATCTGTTTAGGGTCTGTGTGCTTCTTCTTGTGCCGTTTTACCTTTCGCCGGAGTTGAATTATGCTACGTGTCATCCATGGGGTTTCCGTACGTTCTTTTCTATATTTGCTTGGCACAAAAGTTTCGATGCAAAAAAAAAACAAATTTTTTTGAACCGGTCCCAGAGTGCGCAGACATCAGTATCATCGAAATCTAGAAAGCAGGTTTCTAGATGCTCAGTTACAGATGCGTCGTTAGCACGTGAATAATCTTTAAAACATCGTAGTGATGATTGTTTGTTTTTAGCGTGTTGTACCAAAGGTAAGGAAGCACTAACTAGGCAGCGATCAGAAAGCCCCTACTCCACAATGACAGTAAACCTTACAAGATTGCGAGGCAGGAACAACACATCTAATAATGATTTCATGGAACCAACTTGACGGGTTGGTTCGTGAACTACTTGCATTAAGTTGTGAGTTAGCATTATATTAAACATTTTATTTGCATGCTTACTGTTAGCACCAAAACACTCAAGGCGTTCCCAATCCACACCAGGCAAGTTGAAATCTCCCATCAACAAAATTTTGCTATTTTCGTGCTGTGACATATGATTTTGTAGTTTATTTAAGCAGTCAGGTCCAGAATCGGGAGGTCTATACAGAGCATATAAAACGAAGTTACGACCCCAACAAGACAATTTTACGCATAGGCATTCAATTTCTGGTACCTCGTCCTGCAAGACGGCTGCAATTTGTTTCTTAATGAGGATAGCTATGCCACCACCTCTAGATTCTCTTTTCGAAATACCGTGTAGGCGGGAGGAAATACATCATCATCATTCACTTCGCTGTGAAGCCACGTTTTCCTAATCACTGTAATGTGTGGATCATGCTGTGATAAGGTTATTTCAAGATTGGCTGTTTTATTAACTAAACTACGTGCATTAAGGTTCACTACGCGCAGCTGCTTGCATTGTTCCGAGTGACGTCATGCCTCGTCCTCTTGTGGTGTTCTAGGTTTTGAGGAGGCTATCTTTACGCGCTTATTTTGGGATTCATCCCAGACGAACATATCTTTATCCACTTTTAGCTTATCGTGAAAAAGAGGCGACTTTTTTTTTTATCCCTGTCTTCTTTCGAGCTATCCCAGAGTAGTTTGCGCTTCTTCAGTGTAGACTGCGAGTAGTCATTCTGAATCGACATACCTGAGCCTTTTAGTTTTCTAACGTTGTCCATTATTGCCTTTTTTTCTACAAAATTCTGTGGGTAAATAATTATAGGCTTTTTCTCGCTGTTACGTCCCAGCCTCTGTATACGCCCTATAGACTGGCAACTAACTTGCAGTTTATCTTCAAATACTTCCTTGATTACTCTATCTTTCAGCGTAGTTTCAGTCTCTTCAGGGTCTTCGGCGATTTCGTGTATAATTAGGTTCGAACGTCTGCTTCGATCTTCGAGATCGGTTATTTTTTTGGCTTGAAATCCCATCACATTTTCTATTGATTTCAATGTTGTGTGGATTCGCTGAGGCGGATCGGTGAGGTTTGACGGTTCATTAAGCTTTTTTTCCATCAGCAATAGTACACGCTGCAGGTCAGTCACTATATTTACAGTTTTAACGAGCTCTGTTTTTATTTCAGTGATTTCGGCTTGAAGCGACTCTTGACCATCCAATAATTGTTCCAGAATTTCCTTCTGAGACGGGCCAGGATTCATTTCGACGTCGCCGCAGAGGAGAAATATACAAGAAACAAAACAATCGTATGCCAAAGAAAGACAACAATGGGGACATGGCAGGACAACAATACCGCGGCAGTCACTACGAAATGTACTGGTATGACTACCAATCTGCAGTACGAAGAACGGTGTTCCGTTAGCAACATGGTCGATCCGAGTCCGCCGTGCCCACTGAAGCTGTATTTCTGCGTGGCTCCTTTTATAGCTGTTGGCTCCGATGACGTCACAGTGCGATGCATGAACGTTGACTCTAAATGAAAAAGTAATTATTGTTGCAACAATACGCTCAAAATAGAACTATTGGTCATAAAATTAAAAACCATTCAACCCTAACACGGCGGACTTAAAGCCTCCATCGATTAGCTTCTCCTCGTCTCATTTTGCACAGAGCACAAGCATTTCTCACCACTAGATTTAGGAAATGAAATCTAAAGTCTGACGAAATCTCGTCTGGTCGGGTAGAAGATTCATGACTGAAGAAAAAGGAACGCCGACCAAAAGGTTGTTGTTTAAAACGAAGACGTTTCGGCTTCCATACGGAAGCCTTGATCACTGGGCGGAAATCCCAAAGCCCGAGCCGCTATCCCATATGCGCCGGGCGTGAGCGAGTCTTTGGCTCACGTTCTGCGCACTTACGGTGTGCACGTCGCTCACGTTCCTGCGTGCAAGCTGAGGCATGAGCTGGTGGCCGCCAAAGACAAGATAAAGAAAGACAAGTTTCCTGGCGTCATCTATAAGATTCCCTGCGCAGACTGCGACTACTGCTATATTGGCGAGAGCGGGAATTTCGAAAGGCGATTGAGGGACCACAAGAACGACGTCAGGAACAAAAAGATTGCATCTAATGCACTTGCGGAACACGTGGAAGCCGCGACGCACAATATAGCTTGGGAAGAAGCATCAGTCATCGCAAGAGAAAAGAATTGGCTGTCACGTCGATATCTGGAATCCCTGATAATCCAAACTACAGACAAAACCCTTAACCACAACGCAGGCAATCTCCCGCCTACGTACGCAAGATGCTTGGGGCGATTACTGCGACGTACTTAAGCTTTGTGCTTTGGGATTTCCGCCCAGTGATCAAGGCTTCCGTATGGAAGCCGAAACGTCTTCGTTTTAAACAACAACCTTTGGTCAGCGTTCCTTTTTCTTCAGTCATAGATTTAGGAAAATGGCATAGCTCACTCGTACTGCACAGCTTTCTTGCTGGTGACCCGCCAAGCTCGTCGTGAATACATTTTATGTGTTTGCATGACTCAAAAAATTACCGCACGGTCAATTTTAAACGAGCACCATGATGAAAAAATAAAGGCAACAAACGCAGTGTGTCCAGCTATAGTGAATGCCTCGGCAACATTAAAAAAGAGGAGATACAGGCACTGCTTGAAGACGTTAAAACGCGTGCATCGCTTTGCGCAGAAATGTTCTGCTGGCAAAATGAACGAAAGTGACGGTCAAGCGCCTTTCCTTTGTCAGTTGAAACATTAAAAAAAAAAACAAGGTTCGAGTAACAAGCACAGCGTCACCGCCTTGGTCACTCCACTCCATGCAGCAACTGACTCTGCGCTGCTCCTGCTGCGATTAGCATTGCACCCCTAAAGACTCCGTAGTGGCCCCTTTGCTCCCTCCAGCTCAACACAATAATGAAACGGCGGAAGGCTACTGCGGCCGGGTATAATGCCAATCAAGTTGCCAGGTAAAGTAGGCGGTCGTGCAGACGACGCCACGAAGGACTACAACCAAGATGGCGGCTGGCTACTTCCTGTAAATACGCCCATGCGCAGTGGGCTTTCTGAAATCGGCCTAATAATGATAAAAATGAAATCTGTATCAAATACTGGAGATTTTAATGCCTGTTATCTCTGAGTTTTTTTACAGTCGCTTTCATTCGTCTCTGAAATACATAAAAATCAGAACCTGTGGTGTTCTGAAGAGCGCGCATAGTTTGGATGTCCTTTCCGGGCTAAAGCCGGGCCTGTGTACTTCGTGGACCGGGCGCGTAAACGCAAGAGTTTCTTTGGGTTCCGACTGGACCTGTATTGGTGAAACCGGTCCGGACTTGGGTGGGCCATGGAAGAGACAGCTGGATACAGGCTGGGCACCGGCAAATAATTACAGCCTCTGCAGTGCTCTACTACGCTCAAACCAGTACACTGAAAGCCCTAAGTAACCCGCCGCGGTGGATCAGTAGGTAGGGCACTTGACTATTGATCCGGAGCTCTCGGGTTCGAACCCTACCGCGGCGGCTGCGTTTTTATGGAGAAATAACTACGGCGTCTGTGTGCTGTGCGATGTCAGTGCACGTTAAAGATCCTCAGTTGGTCGAAAATATTCCGGAGCCCTCCACTACGGAACCTCTTCCTTTCTTCTTTCACTCCCTCCTTTGTCCCTTCCCTTACGGCGTGGTTCAGGTGTCCAACCATATATGAGACAGATATTGCGCCATTTCCTTTCCCCAAAAACCAATTATTGTTATTAAGAATATTATTATTATTAAGCCCTAAGCGTCCATGGCAATGCTTGGCATCCCAGTTTACGCTGATCACTGCTGACAAGCGGACAGCTGTTGTGTGAGCAAGAACCGTGGGAACACTGCGTAATACGGGCCTGAGCCGGGTAGGAGACATGACAAGAGACAGCCACCTTTCTAGAAGTGTCACAGCGATATTCGGTCAATGGGCCGAAAAAACCGGTACTACCTCATCAGCAATCGCAAAATGCCTGCTCCGATGCCGAGGTAAACTAGCAAGAGGAAGAAGAAAAAATGGCTGGCGGTTTAGCATTGCTAAGCAAGAAATAATGTGCGAAAGCAGTTTTTTGCAAGTAGCAACCACTGCCACGTACCTGATAGCGAGGCTTAGGTGTTCACTGACCCAGGGAGCCAGTTATGCGCTTCTTCAACTTTTTCATTGTCACTGCCAATTTACGCAACGTACGCCGGCGGCCAATGATCCAGTGTCGCGTTTCTGCAGGAATATTGTGAACTCCAACTGCCCCAGCTCAGGTGCTTCAATAACGATGGCAGAGGCCGGGGATAGCAAAAATATTTTCCTTCCGTTGTATTATTATCTTAATATAACCACTCACTACTAGTACTATTGCTCAAGTACCGTGTTGCTGCCGCAAATTTGTACATGGCAACGCACGCAGCTCACAGCTTTCTGACACTATGGCCACATAGCTCAAAGCGCACATATTAGTTTGATGGCAGTATCAGTTGATGAAACAGGTGATGTGCAATGCTCAGCGCAAGAGTGTGTTGCAGCATAACACGCGGCGTTTTCGGCTGCGGAAACAGCCTAGTTCTCTCACGGAGTGGCCAGCGAAGCTGATTTGTTCACGCCGCCGCGGGTTCGAATCCCAGTCGCGTATACTTATTCGAATTATTTTCATTTGTTTATTTAACTTGGCACAAACCCAGAAACACGACAAGTGTATTAACATCGCAAAATCTTGCTGGAGGTTTACCAATCGGAATAGCGTTTACGGACTAATAAAAAGCAGTCGTTCTCGTGTCAGCATAATTCTCTCCTTTGGTCGTCCAGACACCTACATGTCGCCTTGCCCTCCAGCGCGCTCCAGACACCAGGCCGGCCACCAGCAGAGCATGCCTTTTATTCCCCCGCTCTACCACAAATAAAGCGCGCAAGCTTCTTTCTACAGTAATCAATGCTGTTCTGCAACAATGTAACACGGAAATAAAAGGCGCCGCTACGAGCTTGTTTAAGCGGCATCAGCATTCTACGCACACAGCGATGCGCCGCCGAAGGGAATCGTGCCGCAACCGTGCTACTCGACCAGAACTTGCGTTGCGCGCACAATTACAAGCTAAAATATGTTAACTGTCGGTTAGATACCTAGCGACATGAATAATTTTAATGGACTTATCATAGCAAAGGCTAAAGAGAGGTGAAGTAGAAGGTGATCTAGGCTTTTGCACCTACAACCATTCATGATGACGAGATGATCGAAGGGTTCTATGAAGACATAGAATCAGCAATCATTGAATTAAAGAGCTTAACGTATTCATTCGAACCTAGGTTGATAGAAAAAAGGGTAATACTGCGCGAATGAGGCACGACAGGAGAACAGGAACAAAAATGATAACACAGGCGCAGACTTCCAACTGTTTATTCGAGACCGAAAGGCAAACGCTATATAAGGCATGAGCCTTTGCGCATAACCATCACTGTCATTCACACAAGACGTGATTAAAATCTAGACAACATTGGTCACATTAAAAAAAAACTGTTTTTAAAAACACGGGATATGAAACTGTTAGGTCGGCTCAAGTTGCAGGATTTTTTCTTTGTATTCTTAAAGTACGAAAATTCATAAAAACGAAAACAAGTAGCACGCAGGTGGCGCCCCCACGAAACGCCCACAGAAGACAGCATTGTAGCCCTTGCTATACGTATAGCCGATGGTGATAAAAGTATACACACACGAGCATTGGCTGCCATTTTCACCTCGCTTTTTCTACATGTGGTGGCGTGGGCATGCTTCGCGGCAGTACAAGTTTTCCACGCATGGTCTTTCATCGACATCATGACACCAAGCAAACGGGGTCAGTATAGTGCTGCCTTCAAGTAAAAATTTTTGCTCGCTACAGAGCAGTCCCCGCAAGCCGGTTGGGACTTCGCCTCGGACGAAAAGAATGTTCGCCGTTGAAGGGCGCAGCGGGATGAACTTTTTGCTTGCGCCGCAAAGAGGAGAGCTTTAATAGGCCCGAAGAAGGCCGCCATTACGAAGTGGCATCCGCGCTGACAGAGTTCTTCAAATCACGGAGGTCAGTGGCACTTCCAGTTAAAACAGAAGTGCTACAGTCCGAATCGAGCGAACTGGCAAGAGAGCCAGGCATTCCATGGGTCCAGTGCAACGCGCGAGCTAACTCCAAGGGCCGCATTAAACTCGTGCCGCTAGGAGTTGCAGCTAGCTGGATCAGAGCGGTCTGGGATGACATCCCGGAAAACTTGTTTGAGCGCTCGCTCCGAAAGTGCAGCATTTCCTATGCACTTCATGGCATAATTAATTGCTCACTCTACGAAGAAGACAGCGATATGGAAGCCGGCGATGACGAGGACGAGTGAGTGAGAGCAGGATAGAAGAAATAAATGCCGTTTTATATGCTGTACCTGCCGTCTCTATGTGTTGTTTTAGAGCGCAGCTTTTTGGCGCCCATGCCTACGTTATTGTCGTCGGGGTAGCACACCACCTGACAGGTGGTGCATAGACGTGTGCCAGGTGGCGTGTTGGTAGGAAGTCGCAGAGGGAAGCGCCTCTAGCCATGCCGAGAGCAGAGGAATAAACACGAAGGTGACTGCCACGAGAACAACACAGATAGTGGCTAGCAGTGCAACACTCCACCTGCCTGCGGTGGCCGGCAGATGGCGTATTGTTTCGCATTACCGACTACCGTAATCGTCTGTCCATTGTTTCGGCTGCCTTACATTCTAGAAAGTCTTTTGTAGCGATAGCTACATTACGGTAGCATTTCGAGCCTTCAGCGTGGCTGCGCCGCCACGCCGTGGCTGCGCTCCACGCTGTCCCGTCGTTGGTCACGTGGTGCGGAGCAGCTGCTGGTGGCGGGGCGCCGTGGCTGATCACATGGTTTGTTACATAGTTGGTCACGTGACCAGCCACGTGGTGCGGGGCAGCTGCTGCTGCCGGCGGCGCGGCGAGCCAACCAAACCGAGCTGCCACAGCTGTGCGCATGCGCCGTGTCAACTGGGACGAAGATGAAGAAGGAACGCCCAGTGAAACGGAGCGGCGAGACTTACTTTGCAATTCAACTGAGCAAGTTCCACTCGGCCAGCTGTAGCTATCGCGTCATTCCAGGTTTAACCAGAGCTAAAACGCCGCCAATTTTTTTTTTATTGGGGCCAACTTTCGGGTGTCGACTTAGAATCGTGGCCGGCCTAGATTCGAGTAAATATGGAAACTGTAGGGAGAGTTCAGTGACAAGGTACAGAAAAAAGAGGCAGGCGGCCAGGTCGTAGGGGACTGCCGTACTTGGCCGCGTAATGAACGCGCTCGCAAAAGGAGCGCACCGCTTGCTTTGGCTCCCCATGGTACAATTTTTTCCCTCGGATACTGAAATCCCGCATATAGAGGGTGTGTACTTTGCCAAAAGCACAGCGGCATTTACCACGCACTATCCCTAAATCACTGTACTTTTCATTACGTCACAGTCATCTGAGTTAGTGCAGTGAGTCGTGGGGAGCAACATATAAACAGATTTATAACCATTGTTGAGACTACACAAACGCGCATTGAAGACCACAGGATTACCTCCTTGGGATAGATCTTAGAATAACGTTTTTCATACACTGCAAATGATGTTGCTTACAACCTTACGCCACTACAAAATATCTCTTAATGTTAACAATATTGTAAATACCAACTACCGCTTACATCTTTGTACATTCAGAATACTCGTCTGCAACACTAGGCAAGCCCGTAATGGTAATTTTATTCTTCCTATTTGTCACAGTGTGTACGGAGAAAGACGAATAGAACTTACAGGAGTGAGAATTCGGAAATCATTGCCAATTGAAATAAAGCACGCTAGAAATTTTTAACTTATGCGTTGGCGACATTTTCTCGGAAGCGAAGCAAGGCTACAATCTAAGATTTCTTCAATGTGTATGCAACAGCTGAGCTACATTGTATTATTTGTACTAGACCGCTGACTAGCCTCACTGGCTATCAGTCCAAGTATCTGTGTACAAATTTCCTTGTTGTCATTGAATAAAACTTCTTGAATCTAGAAACCCGCCCCTTTCTCTTCAGTGAGAAGTCTGGTGCTTATGACGGTGAACGCCAGCGTGCGACTTTTTGAACACCGAAAAATTGGAGGCGCAGTTATGCTACGCCTTAAGGGTATGACGCGATAGCGTATTGAGTAAATTCCCATATAAGCAGAAGGTCATTCTCTACTTTACATTCATAGATACCTGGGATTTCCTCATACCCCTCTTGGTGCAGTGGTTAAGCGATGTGCCACTGCCCTTCCATGGCAGGTGCCCCCATTGGTGGGCTTTGTGAGGGCCAGATTGGTCTTCCTGAGCGACCAATCATTATTTTAGCCGCCACCTGCCACGGTGGGCAGTTTACTCACTATCCAAAGGGTAGGCTGTGAGGACGTAGCAAGACGACGTGACATAGGTAGCCCATCTGCCTTCTAGGTTGCTCTCTAGGCACCACCTGCCAGAGATAAGCTTGCGATTTTTCGCTCACAACGCCGACGCCAACGACGCTGACGCCGACAATGCCAACTGCGGATATTCTCGACAGCGGGGTCTTTAAGGCTATCGCGTTAATAAGTGAACAGACAGACAGACAGACAGACAGACAGACAGACAGACAGACAGACAGACAGACAGACAGACAGACAGACAGACAGACAGACAGACAGACAGACAGACAGACAGACAGACAGACAGACGGACGGACGGACGGACGGACGGACGGACGGACGGACGGACGGACAGACAGACAGACAGACAGACAGACAGACAGACAGACAGACAGACAGACAGACAGACAGACAGACAGACAGACAGACAGACAGACAGACAGATGGACGGACGGATGGACGGACGGACGGACGGACGGACAGACAGACAGACAGACAGACAGACAGACAGACAGACAGACAGACAGACAGACAGACAGACAGACGGACGGACAGGCGGGCGGGCGGGCGGACAGACGGGCGGGCGGGCGGGCGGGCGGACGGACGGACGGACGGACGGACGGACGGACGGACGGACGGACGGATGGATGAGATGGATGGATGTTGTGAAGGTAACTGAACTTTCCCTGGCACCAGTCGGGCTTGTGTTTGCGAGGAATGCCGCACCTGTGGAGTCATTTTTGCCTCAGTAGGACGCCCGACGGGGACTCGGCGGCTGTAATGTGATGCGCGCGTCGCCAACAAAGGAACCCGTCCCGTCCCTGTCCCCTTCTTGCAGGGGATGTCTTTGCGTTCTTCGCGCCGTCAATGGCATAACCCTTCTTGAAGAAGCTTAGGCAGGTACAGCGGTAGACATGTGTGCGGCGTCAAAGGGTTGCCGAGAGTTCGGGAATGCATGAGATACGTCTGGGTAGGATTAAGTGACCATGAAGCAAATTCTTGCCTTGACGATTCTCTTCTTTTTTTTTCTGTAAAGTACTGAACGTCTTGAGTGATCGTCTTTTCAGCATACGTTTGTCTTGCATGCATGTGTGCGAGAGGGAAAACAGATGACAACGTCAGGAATATAGTAACTTCTGTCTGGTGGGGAATGGTAGTGATGTTTGTGCTGTTTGTGTGGTTTGATGTTTGGCTGGTAGAGAAAATTGCAGCAGTCGTTTTCCTTTCCCCGACCATTGTTTGGTCGGTATTCTTTCCCCAATCAGTGATTAGCTGGCGGAAACCCTATTTTCTTTTCACTAACCATTGATTGATGAGGAGGGCCGCTTGTTAAGTTATTGGTTGCTGTTCCCGCTAACAGACAGTGGGGATTTAAATGTAAGCGCTCTGGGTTGAACCAGGGCTTAACTCGTCTGATCAATGGTTTAGTCATGTTGTAAATAGTTATCTCCTTGCTTGTTTGTTCTTCTTTATTTATGTTGTGAATAAATAGTTAACTTTTGCTTTCCTCGAGTAACATGAATATTTTGCGAGTTAGAACCACCCAGTCATCAAGAAACCACAATTTCATCATCGACAAGGTGTTTCCTCTAATCGCAACCTGAAGGAGAAACTCAACTGGTGTATAGACCGATAGATCGCTAGACAAATAGATAGACGAGTAGATATACGGCTAGATGGATCGATGAATGGACGGATATATGGATTGATGGATAGATGGATTGATTGACAAATGAATACATATATATTTATCTGCATCCGCTTTTTATTGGAGGGGTTGAAAGTGTCACCTGTAATAAGGGAGTAGAGCGAGAGCTCCGGTGAAGCGGTGGTCTCGGATTCGAATCCCGGACCAGGATGAATTTTTCTTTAAGTGCGAAGTTTCTGAGAAAGCTGTATATCTTTTCTTTGAAGCCGTATGGCTGCGCTTGGGTGGATGCCAGTGAGGAATAACACCCTTATGACAAATCTACTCCACCTTGGGGGATTCCCCTAAACATTTGACTAGAAGTGTCACCAATCCAATGATTCCAAGCGTGGTCATTATTTTGAGATCAACTTCGAAAACCTTCGAAAGCGCTGCGACAGGGGACACAAAGATAAAGACACGAAGGAAAAGCGCTACTATCAACTGAAGTTAATTGTAAAATAAAAACACAAGGTTAAATAGCTCACACAAGGCAGCCAGCAGCGCATGCGCGTGCCCCCAAAATGACAAAACGAATCACTGTGTTGAACCAAGATACCAATTTTCACAATCATGGATTACAACAGATGGTGTGCTGACGCACATGTCGGAGTGTTTGTGAATATATGCCTCAGATAATTTTCTTGTTAGTTATTTGGAATGCCTATACAGAATGTTTGTTGTATTGAACAGAAGTACACATGCATTTTTGTCCAAAGGGCTAGAATTGTTAAGTTGACAGTCTCTGTAATGAAGGGCCAAATTAGAGGTAGGAGCCCCCTTTAAAGACGAATTATGTTGGCGTAGCCATGTGTTTACACATTTACCAGTTTGGCCTATATAACTCCTGCCGCATGTGAACGGTACATCATATACCACTCCGTCAGCACAAGGTGCAAACAGCGACTCATGTTTTATATTGCATTGTTTTTTACTTTCTTTGACTTTTGTTTTCCTAGTCTGGCTCTTCTATCGACCATAGCACAGATTTTTGGAAGTTTTGGGGAGCTGTCAACAGCACGCTTACCCCATATCTAGCGCCTACTTGTTTTAATCGGTGGGATAATCTGCGAACATACGGAATTACTGCACACTTTTCTCCTAACTGGGAGGCTCTGGTGGATCGGGTTTTCCGAATGACTAAGCTTTTTCAGGAGTTTATTGCAGGCTAGTGTATTGCAGGCATGTATGATGCACATACATACATGCAAACGTATGTATGTATGTATGTATGTATGTATGTATGTATGTATGTATGTATGTATGTATGTATGTATGTATGTATGTATGTATGTATGTATGTATGTATGTATGTATGTATTGTTAGGTGTGGGGCTTCTGTCCTGATAGCAGGCCACCGGTGTTGGGGGATTGCGCTTCTATCCCACCGCTGCCACCAGTTAGGCGTGGGGCTCCAACCCCATAGCAGCCCACCGGTGTTGGGGGATTGCGCTTCTATCCCACCGCTGCCACCAGTTAGGTGTGGGGCTCCAACCCTATAACAGGCCACCGGTGTTGGGGGATTGCGCTTCGATCCCATCGCTGCCACCAGTTGTTAGATGCGGGCCCTTGGTTCAGCTGGGCCGTCTCACGCCAAGGTCGAGGTCCACGGGATCCGGATCGGAAAACTGCCGTTATGGGGTGACGAAGAGACGAGATGGGCTTCGAGGTGGAGAAGAGACTGAAAGGGAAAAGAGACTGAAAACCCAACTCTTCGCACAATGCCAGCAAATCTGTCCATAACAACTTCTTAGATCCATGTTTGCTGCTCTGAGCCTTGACTTTGCTGAACAACTGTTGACGTGAGCTACACACACTTGTCTCACTGATAAACTTCCCTCGATTCACAGCAGTTCGAAGTTATTAACCCAAACATTCGAAGCCTGGCGAATCTCAAGCAAAGTTCAAGCACTCACACACAGAAGCAACACCACGCCGCATGGTCGATCCAACCGCTGCCAACCAGCTGTTAGATGCGGGCCCTTGGTTCGCCTGGGCCGTCTCTCGCCAAGCTCGACGTCCATGGGTTCCGGATCGGGAGACTGCTGTTGTGGGGTGACGAAGAGATGAGATGGTCTTCGAGGAGGAGAAGAGACTGAAAGGGTTTAGTTACATTTTTACATAGTTTCGAAAGAGTAAATCAGGAGCTGGTTGATCAGACGCCAGATCGCTGCTTAAACAGGGTCCCTGTCCCCAGGTCTCTAGTTGGGGAATTTAGTTCATTAAAAATTCGTCCAATCACTGTGACGTCGATCACGTGTCCAGCCTTCAGGATCCGCCTTCCCGGACGTCCGCAACAACACACTCTCGCCACTTCTGGCAAGTTATGGTCCGCGCTGTCCAGGCAGCAGTGATGAATAGCTCGAAGGGGGCCCCAAGCACCGTCGAAAGTCAGTCACCTGCACTTCACAGCGGTAGCGTGGGAACGAAAGGCTGCCACTGCACTTTGCAGAAGGTTCCATGTATAAGGAAAAGCACTTAGGGTAAGACGAGGTTGCTTTCGAAGCACGAGGATTCCGGCGTCGTTGGCTTAGTCAAACACGGCGCATTGCCACGGCTCATTTGCAGCCCCGCGCCGCTTGCCGCCTCCCCTGCCGTCCCCTCCGGGAGAAGGACGTCGTTATGTCCCGGGTGGGTCCGGCGTTGAGAACAAACGACAGGTTCCGGAAAGCCGTTCTCAGGCAGCGAGGGCCGTTTCACCCCGTAAACAGCAGGGGGAGGGGGGGAGGGGGGTGCTGCGGAAAGTCCCGTGAGACGCCATCACCTGCATATCGTGGCGCCGCAACCACGTTGACGGCCCTTTGAAGCTTCTGTCGATTGATGCTTCTCAGTGGCTTGAATATTCTTGGAATGTCGGCGTCTCCAAACGTAACAGTATGTATGTATGTATGTATGTATGTATGTATGTATGTATGTATGTATGTATGTATGTATGTATGTATGTATGTAATGTATGTATGTATGTATGTATGTATGTATGTATGTATGTATGTATGTATGTATGTATGTATGTATGTATGTATGTATGTATTATAGTATGTATGTATGTATGTATGTATGTATGTATGTATGTATGTATGTATGTATGTATGTATGTATGTATGTATGTATGTATGTATGTATGTATGTATGTATGTATGTATGTATGCATGCATGCATGTATGTATGTATGTAGTATTACGTATGTATGTATGTATGGGAGTGACTTACGGCCTTAACCCCTTCACCCCCAACCACACATCCGCCCGAACCTTTTCGCATCCCCGGCTTCCTTCATTCGACCTCCTGCTCCCCTCCAAGTATACTTAAAGACGCTAGCCACTGCCCCCCCCCCCCCCTCACCCCTGAAGATGGAGCCGAGCCGGTCCGAAACATTGGGTTTCAAATGAAAGTTTTTGGTTGGAGATGTGTAAGAGTTTATTATAAGTAACGCCTTTGTGTGGGCGAACCTAGATGTCAGGCTAATTGACCTGAAAACGGTTTCCAATGAGTCCACCAAATTCTAACCTTGGTGCTAATTACTCGAACATACAATGAGCTTGATGTGAATGCAACTGTAAGTGCAATGTGAACACACACAAAAAAGAAAAAGAATGTTAGCTGCTGTAGACTGAAGAAAGGCTGGCTCTACGTACACTTTCAAAGGGCAGTGTTTGCAGCTTCGAGGTGGCTGTCAACTTCGTTCTCACTAAGTTTTTTTTTCTTTATTGCATGGAAGAACTTCTGTAGAAAGGAGGAAACTTCAATCAGACTAGTTCGCGTCGCAAGTTACCGGGCTGCTTAATATGAGCCCCCCATAGCCCTAACTCACCACTGCATCCCCATCAAAAACATCAAATTTAGGGAGGCACACACAAGCATCTAGGCACGCAGCCAGCTTGGAGGTTCGTCGCAAGCAGCAAATACACTCCTCACCAACGCACACTGTTCCCGAAACACAGATTTGGATGATCTTGGTGGCTCGGCATGTCTGTCCATCATACGGCTTTTCCAAAGACTGAATAGTCCCATCAACACAAACACGTCATAAGGCACAACAGAGTTTTTGTCAACAGCAGAAATCTAATAGTGTATGGTGTAATTTCAATGTCCTTCTTAAGAGTTTTGGGACATACTACTTCGTTCTCACTAAGTTTCGTTTGAATATAAGCTCCTCTTGTTTTTGATTGAACGTTTCCTTTTCGTTGTGCGCGTTTCATTTGACTATGATAGCACCAAGAAAAAATATGACAATCCCGATTTCAAAAGAGTTGCTCCGAACACAAACTGTGGATGTGCGTAGAGGTATAAAAGTGGAGTTAATGTTTGTCGCACCGTTTCGCCCCCCCCCCCTCCGCCCCACCAAAAAGAAAGAAAGAATCGAGCGAGGAAGATATAGTATCATCTACATTTTTTTACCGCAGATGTCTCTTGTCGGCGCATAGATCAGAGTATAAACTGAAAATGATGTACAGCTGGCTTTATACGTTAACCTGTCGCAAGCGCGCCTTAGATATGTGAGCAGAATGTTAAGCTGTTGGTGCGACATTTCCAAAGGGTAGAGCGCAGTGAAAAATGATGGCAGGGACCAGACTGGACAGGCGTTATCTTTTAAACTTCCTCCATCCTTTGTCACTCGTTGTCTATTTTGGAAAACAGCTTCAATGCATATTCTCTATCCGTGGCTAGCAGAAAGAGCTTCAACACCACCATTACAGTAGCTTTATGAAAACACAGCCTGGCAGCCGCGAGTCTGCTCGAACGATAGCATTAACGTGTGACAAGTTAGTAGACGCTCAGAAGACACGCACCTAACGTCGGCGACCATTGAGTCCTTCTCTTCCTGCCTACGCGATGACGTGCGACGTCACTAGAATGAAAACTAAACAAACAGAGCGAGTGAGGAAAACTATTAGACACATTCGCAGAGGTCGTGCGCTGCGAGTCACGGCAGCAGTAAACACGTTTCGGCGAGGTGACACGCGGGCGGCTGACCTCGGCGAAAGCGAGCCGGCCCCCCTCCGCGCAGTGCCGACGTCTATGGCACGTGGCCCTTCTCATGCGGCGTGCTCATCATTATCCGGCCAGGTGCGCGACGTCCCAACGCGCACCGTTTTTAGCACTCCTGCTTTTACGCGAAGGCGCGCCTCGACAGAGAGAAAAACTGGAAAGAACTTGAGGAAGGGGGCGACGTGGAGGGGAAAAAACGCACCTTTATCACAGCTGACATAACCCCGTGCGCGCGCATTTCCGCGTTGCGTCACACGGTGCAGGGGGCTCCTTGTAATGACGCCCCTCCTCCTGCTGCTGTGGTGGCATTGAATTGGATGAGTTCCCGGAAGCAACCACCATTTGGACGTGGGGGCAATTTGCCGCGTCTACAGTGCGAGCGACTCGCGCAGCCGCGAAACAAACGCCTTGGCTCCACTCCCGCTGCCGCCGATGGAATGACAGGAAACACGGACAGTGTCTCTCTGGCGAGCTAGCGATTAAACGCCGTGTCTGCCGGGCTAAGAAAAGAATTGCGCCTTCTTCGGCGCCGGCCGCTGCGAACGCTGCCGAACACGCATTCCCTCAAGTCAGTGTTTCGCCGACTCGACTGCCTTGAAGACGACTCGCCAAGGTCTTCCTCTCGGACCTCTCGACGCAGTGCCATGCACCCTCGCTGTACCACACCGTCTTCTTACTCTCCGTCTCGACTGCGAGTCCCGAAAAGTTTTTTTAAGCTCCTTCGTGGGTAGGAAAGTTGGAAGAGCCTTGAGGTGTCGCTGCCTGTCCTGCTGCGTTCGTAGGGTATTCGTGACAACGTCTTAGTGGCCACGGTCGCTACGTTCAGCTTTATGTAGAAGCGCGTTTTAGAATCGTTTTGTACAGCAGATATTTAAAATGTCGAAGTTCGTTTGCACCCTTTTATTCTGAATTATCAGAAAGGGACGACACAGGCGTGCAAGGTGGAGCCTATACACTCAACATTGAAATATCGCTTACCTGTAGGCCCTGCCCCGCCGCGGTGGCTCAGTGGTTAGGACGCTCGACTACTGATCCGGAGTTCCCGGGTTCGAACCCGACCGCGGCGGCTGCGTTTTTATAGCGGAAAAACGCTAAGGCGCCCGTGTGCTGTGCGATGTCAGTGCACGTTAAAGATCCCCAGGTGGTCGAAATTATTCCGGAGCCCTCCACTACGGACCTATTTGTGCCTCTCTTCTTTCACTCCGTCCTTTATCCCTTCCCTTACGGCGCGGTTCAGGTGTCCAACGATATATGAGACAGATACTGCGCCATTTCCTTTCCACCAAAAACCAATTATTATTATTATTACCTGTAGGCCCCAATGTGGGCTCCGACTCTTCCACTTGAGGCATCGACGCGGACTACGGTCTGGAAATAAATGTTTTTCTCTCTTTCTCTTTGTCTTAAAATTGACTGCTCTCAGAAACTGAAATTTGAATTGGCAGTGCCTGCGTTGCCATCCCGAGTGCTGTCTTTTGCGTCATGCAAAACAGAAACTAGAAGTGCTGTCGAATGGCGCGCGCTGGGCAGTAGTGTCAGGTAGAAACACTGGCAAAAATCAACGTCCAAGCGGAATATTTCCATATTATTGCTAGAGAGAGTTCCTTCAGTTTTATGCTTCTATCTGCTAAGAAGGAGGCACCACGTAAGAATTCGCGCAGTGTTTGCGTACTTCACACGTGCCTATACTATAAAGTTTGCTTCAATTTGTAACTGTGCTAGGACTTCAACACGAGAAATGATTCTTGAGGAGGCAAAATGAGTAGCTCCTGGCCTGTTCTCGCGAAGGAGGGGGGGGGGGGGGGGGGGAAGGGGACTTGAGTTTCTCTGTGCAGGGTGCCATATGTAGTGCTAGCGAAGTTTAATTTGCACATCAGTTAAAATGCAACTGCAACACAGTCTGTAAATTAGAACTACAATAAACTCATCCCTGGCAGTGACTCATTAGTGTTCGATCACTCTAATGAAAAGTAGCAATACAATTGCAGTTGTTGAGGTACCGTAGTGTTTAGACAGTGCTCTTGTCTGTTTTTTAGAATACAAAAAAAAGAGAGAGAAAATATACAGAGAAAATATACGGCGGCTTTGTCTGATCGCGTCCGGAACAGCGACTTTATGGCCTTGTTGTGCTTGGTAACGGGTGCCGACACTTTCCATGATCTGGCATCCTGCTCTCGTGCCCGCTAATCTTTCTAGTTGTGAAGTGCGCTGCGCCTCGGCGATTTCGGTAAGCGTGTTGTGAAGCCCGAGCTGGAGCAAGCGTTGCGTGCTGGTGGACTCGGGTAGACCCAGTGCTAACTTGTACACCCTGCGGATGAGGACTTTGATCTTGGCTTCTTCTCCCTTGTACCAGTTGTGGAATGCCGCGACGTACGCAATATGGCTCATGACGAAAGAGTGTATGAGTCGTGTGAGACTCGCCTCCCTCATTCCCTTTCTTCTGCTGATGACTCTCTTGAGGATTCGCATGGCGTTAGCCGTCTGGTGCTGTAATGTAGTGATCGTTTCGCCGTTGACACCATTGGCCTCGAATATCATGCCAAGAACCCTAATTCTGTGCACTATAGGAATGGTTGCTCCGTTGCTCGTGCATAGTCTGATCTCTTCGTATTCTCGTCTGGTCGTTGCCTTTTCGCCAAAACCAATTAATATTATTATTATTATTATTATTATTTTTATTATTATTATTATTATTATTATTATTATTATTATTATTATTATTATTATTATTATTATTATTATTATTATTATTATTATTATTATTATTATTATTATTCCTTTACGGCTCGGTTCGGGTGTCCGCCGATGTGTGGCGTATGCTGCGCCATTTCCTTTCCCCAAAACCCAACCAACCAAATCTAGAATAATATTAATAATAATAATTGGTTTTTTGGGGGAAAGGAAATGGCGCAGTATCTGTCTCATATGTCGTTGGACACCCGAACCGCGCCGTAAGGGAAGGGTAAAGGAGGGAGTGAAGGAAGAAAGGAGGAGAGAGGTGCCGTAGTGGAGGGCTCCGGAATGATTTCGACCACCTGGGGATCTTTGGCGTGCGCTGACATCGGGCGGCGCGCGGGCGCCTTGGCGTTTTTCCTCCATAGGGACGCGGCCGCCGCGGTCGGGTTCGAGCCCGGGGGCTCCGGATCGGTGGTCGGGCGCCCTGGCCACTGAGCCACCGCGGCGGGGTAATCTAGAAAATTGAAAATTGGTTTTAAGGAAAAGAAGTGACGCAGTAACTGTCGTCGGCGGCGTCGACTGTGAGGTTGCCGCTGCTGCTGCACTTCCGTCACGTCGTTAGTGCGAGGAAAACCTTGCGCAAGCTTTCCTCTTTTCGCGGATGCCACAAGGAGCGCATTGAGTGATTGTGGAGTCATTGTTGGCCCTTGAGGAAGCGGAGATGAAAGTTGCTATTGCGCACGGGGGCTTACCGGTTGCGGTGGATCAGTGGTTGGGGCGCTCGTCTGCTGAGCCGGAGTGCCCGGGTTCGAACACAACCGCGGTGGCCTCGTTTTGATAGAGCCCCGTGAAAATAAAAAAAATGTCTTTGAGGAAAGGAAATGGGCAGTAACTGTCTCACATACCTCCGTGGACACCCGAACCGCGCTGTACGGGAAGGAACAGGGGCGGAGTGCAAGAAGAGAGAGGTGCGTAGTGGAGGTCTCTGCAACGATTTCGACCACCAGGGGATCTTTAACGTGAACTGACATCGCACAGTAGAGGGGCGCTTTTTTGCGCTTAGGCCTCTAGGAGCACTGAGGATGGACGCGGGCGCTGTGGTGTTTCACTCTTAGGGCGGAGTTTAAGAATATACAACACTTTTTTTTCTGATGGAGAATGACAACAAGTGTGAAAGTTTTTGTGTCAGCACTTTTTCTCTCTCTTCCTGCTATCTATACTCCTTGAGCACGGTTGCCTTCCATGGCCATTTCTATTCAGTGTTTCATGTCAGGTTTATTTCCCAGTATGCTACATGCACTGCTTATTTGCCTGCTGCTTTATCTCCTGCTTGCTATATTGCTCTCATTTTCTTATGCATTTTCTTATGTTTGCATTCTTACTCATACCTGGACACATTTCTTACTGTGTATATAGTTTGTACATATTACTTCTCCCCCTATCCTCTCTTCCTGTCCCCTCACCTCTTTCATTTCATTTCTCCATTCTGCCTGCTATCCTTTATTTCCTCTGCCCCAGCTCAGGTGCTTCAGTATCGATGGCAGATGCCGGGGCCAGCAAAAATCTTTTCCTTCCTTTTTACTATTATTTTTAATAAAACCACTACCACCACCACCATACGGCGGCAGGAAGGTGTGCGTAGGACGGCTAAAAAGCATCGATTGATCTGTCTACTTCTTGTTGTGGGTCATTACGGCCACTTTCACTTAGGTTCTTCTCATTCCACTCATGACAAGGTGAACAAAGAATGAACGAAGGTAAAAAGTAATGTAAACCTGCAGTTAAACTGCAGGTGAGTTGTGTTGTTGTTCCGTAATGTCCGTCCTCGGTGGAGACAGGGTTTGGTTGGGCGCGACACTTTGGCGAAGGGAGGCGCCGACATTTTTCGTAGCACAATGCATCGAGAAGTTTATTTACAACTTATTTACATAAGAAATAAAGAGAAACTAGTTAACTGCGTCGTGGTCTGAAATGCTGAAGAATCTCTGCTCGTCGGCTCGCAAACAACTTCTGCGTGGAAGGCTTGAAATTCTGAAGAGATATAGATAATTGTTCTGCTCAGCTGGCTTTATCCCTGCTGGCAAATATAGAGAAAAAAATTAGCACTCATTCACTTGCAAGGCGGAGCTGCTCTGGACGAAGACGATGCAGCGAAAGGCGATTAATTACAAGTGAAGTTAAAATTCAACGCAAAGTAAAGTAAGAAAATGATAAAGGTTTTCTTTTTTTTCTCATCCACTGGCGATTGCTGCTAATTACACCGTCTGCAGTGCGCGCCACAACGTTCATTTGAAATTCACAACAGCATGATGCGATCATGCATGGTGGTCATACCTTCCCTGACGAGCCGCTTATATTATTGCGGCGAATTAAAACTGACAGCCGAGTTAGAACAAGAGCGGACCTTTCAAATGCGTAATAAGCTCTGCCAACTTGGTGCCCGTCGCTAAGTGCGCCGTCGCTGTGCCCACACCCGGCAATTACTACTCGCAGCGAGCGCATTTCACACTTTGAGGCAGGCGGCCAACGAGTCAGCCTGCGAAAGACCGGATGCTCGCGCTATGTCTCTCGCTAAGTGGAAGATTTGGCACCTACTTTGGGTGCAGCCAAGATAAGTAGTTTATTTTGAGAACGAAACATGGCCAGAGTGCGCGGGAATGGGACAAGCAGGCTATTTATTTATTAAGAAATATGCATACTATGGGTGCAGTTTAAGAGATATGCCCCTGTCACATGGCACCTATCGAAGGCCTTTCCGTGAGGGCACATGTTTTCGCCAAAGGAGCAGAAGTTGAAATCAGCAGCGACGCAGCTACACGATGCAGCCCAAATGTGCAAACAGTCACTGAGCTTTAGCATCTCTTAGCTTTAGCAAACTTCCGTTTGTGCTTCAAGGGCGCCAACTGGCTTTTTCATAAGATGCGGAAATTTATTCCTGCCAGCGGTACTTAAAAAAAAAACCCAACACAGGTTATATCAGTTCCTTCCGCACTGGCATTAGGAAATTCTTATATTTGGGTCGCAGACTTAAAATTTTCATTTTAACTTTAGTCGTGCTGAACACTTGGTAGGTTCTCAAAGTGGTCTCTAATGGGACAAGTTTTAGCGATCACCTGAAGCATCATGTTTCTTTTTTATATTTTATCTACTGAATATAGATGTGCGTGGTCTAACCTGAATTTGGTGCAAATGTAATTTAGGTACTCGTATTCTGTGACCTCAGATAACGCATACTTAACATATACGCGTATCGTACAGGTTGATGTTAATAACAGACCATATACTGTTTTCTTCAATGATGTTTCTCAGTCTCTACAACAGTAATTTATTTCGGTCAGAGAATCGCTATGCTACTGTGCTGGGCGAGGCTATGATTAATCATCATGGGCAAAAATTAGCGCAAAAGACGAGACAGCAGCTGAGAAGAGACAAATGAGAGCAGATTTAAAGCTCAGATCTTCAATCCTAGTTTTCACTACATCGTTATTCATGCAATAACATGAAAATAAGTTATATTTTACGGTTGACTTTTCGTTCATTGATGCAACCTAAGGCTAGCAAAATCCTTACACTCAGCCTTGCGGCATTCCAGATCCCACACCGCCTTTATTCGAATGGTACCCCTTGATATTGATTAAATTGCGCCTATTGTACACCCATATTGCCGAGTATCATGAAGAGTATCATGAAGAAATCTTCATTTCACCACAAGCTTTAGTCAATCTCTGATCGAAAACCTGTTGTTTTTTCAAATGCAAAAATATCTACTATCTGTGATCGAATGTCTGAATAATGTGTACTGTTTCTACCAGCTACGTCACAATATGAAGCATATTTCTTTCTTCTTAACTCCCGGCTTCTCAAAAGCGAAGGCTCCCCTTCGCTATTCCCTCCTTAGGATTTATACAAAGAAATGAAATGATGGTTACACACGTCTTAATGCGATTTCCAGTGGTAGCCGATACACACTGTGCTTTTGCAGTTGTTGTATTTGATTTGAATGCTGCTGCCACGCATGACTGCGCGAAGATTGTGTTTTTGTTTTAGGAAGATTGCAGTAAATGTTTATGGTGAGAGAAATGTGTTTGTGGCACTTGCCTTCCACAAAAGTGCAGTGTTCAAAGCACGATGCAGAGCCTTGGCTGCATCTATGGCGGATGCTACTGCGCAGGCGCGCAGGATGACGCGCCATCGAGTCATTTCAGGACGTTTTATTTACTGGCTTTTCTATGTGTTTGACAGTGTTGTGCTGCGACTGCGCTGCCCCATAATGATGAAGAAGCACGAGGCGGTCAAGTGATTGCGGACACTTTGGCCTCGCCGCTTCTGCCACCACTGCTTAGCACGGAGGAGACAGAGCTTTGCTTTAACAGCAAGCGCAGGTAGAGAGAAGCTGTCGTTGCTTTCAATGACGACGAATAGGTGAAAGTGGCAATTGAACACCACCTCTGCGTCCGTGAATGCACCAGCTTCCAGTCCCACCAGGCGTGGAAGCCAAATGTCGCCTAGGCTTTTATAAGCAGAAGTACTTGCTGTTGGACTAGTCGATTCATAATAAATTTGAATGGCGCAAAGGAACAAACACAGGAAGCCAGAGAAAGGAAATATAGAAAGAGCGCCTACTACTAACTGAGTTTTTTGTGGCAGACAGCACCTTTGTACGCCAGTACATTATCATCATCAGTGCATTATCAAATCCAGAACAAGCCAATAGGAAAAAATGTACCAGATCATTTTTATACATGAACGCCACTGCATTATTGCTCCCAGAACAAGGTACGAAAAAAAACAGGAATAAGAAATCAGGCACTTGTTATAAGCCAGCAATGAATGAATAAAGGCGAGCACCTGTGTGTCTGCTCCTCACATTCATGTTTGTGTTGCGCAGTCCGTTGCGTAACAATGTGTGACTGACTTGCCCAACAACGTGCTTTCTGGAACAATGAAGCCGGGGGTTGCGTCTTCATGCCGCACTGTGGTCCTAGGAAATACTGTTCATAAAAACAAGCACTACTGCTGCGCCTAGAGGTGATTTTATGGGGAACTCTCTGAGTTGCCCTTTACCAGTGTCTTCCGCATTCCTTGCGGCGGTTGTTTGTGCAATTTTTTATTTCTGGGCTGCAATGGTGCTTACATTACTACAAAGAGAAAAGGAGGGATGTATCAAAACATGCAGTCGTGAAGTTTTTCATTAGATTTCGGTGGGCAAAATTTTATGACTTCAATACTTCTGCTTTTGAACTCCGCCTCTCCTGGGATCAGGCATTATCCCTGGGCATAGTAGTTGTACGTGCTACTTTTCAATAAACCATCAAGTGAAATCCAGCATTCGTTCTACGTGCGTGTGTTCCTTAACATTGCCCAGTCTAACTTTTCGATGGGCGCAAAATATGTACTCGAGCTACAGCGACACTGTACCGTCTTTCTGCCTTCATCAATAAGCGAAAAAGTTTAACGCTTTCATTACCGTTTCCATGGAGCACGGATCATCGGAGACCTAGAAAAACCGCGTCCTACTGCATAAGCGCGTAACTCGGTATTGCACTTGTTAAGTCATCAGTTATTCAGTCTCAGTTGCCAGCGTTTGGTATTAAAGCGCTCAGTTCTTTTCCGACTTGAGAATGTATTGTTATGCAGGTCGAAAAGGCACTGTGTACAACTTTTCATAGCAAGCATGGCATTCCATGACTGCGAGTTGCTCCAGCATACGGCGTCAGTTTAGCTAAGTTTTGGACTTTACATCATATTCTTGAGCTGTTAGGAGCAACACTTAGTCTGAAGATGTTTCCAGAAAATCGTATTTCAGCTGAGACGTTAAGAGCACTTCAAAAGCAACCCAAAGCCACAGCTGCTATCCGCCGAGGAGCGGAGCTGCACACCTGCCCTCGGTCAAGGGATTTTTATTTTTTGGGCCGATTTGGATCAACACTTGCTGCCGTCAGTTCGGAAAAATGTGCAGTAGAAGAGTTCCTGCACCTCGCGACGAAAAATGGCAGTGAAGCCAGCGGCACCATGGACCAAAGGCAAACGGCTAACTGGAACGATTTTTTCGGGCTGTTTTTTTAGAACAGAGGCCACAGAATTTGAGCCCACACAAATAAGGATGCCGAATATGTACACGTCCTGAGCAACCAATCTTGAGCTGAAGTAGAACAAAGAACAGAATGTTCGCTTACGCAAAGGCGCGTTGTTTCATTCCATAGGCATACTTTGGTTAATGGGTTTATGGCCGTTTAACATCCCAAAGCCACTCAGGCAATGAAGTATGCCGGTGTGAAGGGCTTCGGAAATTTACACTAACTGGGATTCTTCAACTTCCACTGACATCGCAAAGTACAAGGGCGTCTAAAATATCGCCTCCATCGAAATTCGATTGCCGCGGCCGGGATCTAACTGGTGTCTTCTGGGTCAGCAGATAAGCGCCATAACCACTGAGCCACCGCGTTGGCTTGCATAAACATAGTGAAAGTCCTATTAAAACAGATCTGCTGGAATAAAGCCAGCCTGTGTTCTTATCTTGTTGCGAAAGAGTAATACCTAGGAGGCATTTTCTTGTATTTAGGGCATGTTGCACGTCTGTACGTGTTTCACGACATCAAGGAACTGTTTTGACCGGTGGCCCACGACTCTTGGGAAATGAGTATCTTTTTTGTAACGCTAGGAGCTAGTGCCGCGCTGGCTGGGTTGCGTGCTTACCAACCACATAAAGTACAGCCACCTGCTTCACAGCTTCAAGCTGTTGTCTGCTTCTGGACCTCTGACTACACGGTGTAAGTGTGCCAATAGGCAAAAAGATGTGAATCTTAGAACTAGCGCATGAAATTACCTGTGTCGTATCGGGAAAAAAATCAGCAACCAAACGAAAAACAGACTGTGAATTGAACCAATGAATTAAGCCTCTCACAACTGGCACAATTCCCCTGCGCCAAAATTCCTGACAGCGGGATCGCTCACAATGAGCATAACGTACATAGCCGTACCGGACCTGCTGGCAGCCGCTAGGTGCGCTGCAATCGCTGGCTGTGCTTGAGATGAGTGCTAATCATGTGGCAGGGTTCGTGCCGAGCACCCGCAATCACGTGACCACTAGGAACAAGTGCATGCACGGCCAGCGAAGATGTAAACGGCAGAAGCGCGAGCGCAAGCGCGAGGAAACAACACGCATTCAGCCACCGACCTGGTCAGCAGCACACCGGTTCGCTCCGCCGGCCATCGCCTTCCCTATGCATAGCGAGCTCGTCGAGAAAATGAAAGCGGCCTCCGAGCACAGGCCGTTTCCGATACAAATCGCAGTAATACTTATCGTACTGTTCTCCCACGTCTACCTGTCGGCAAGTTGGTCTTCAACTGTGTTTTCCTGCAGGCGGGCCTTAATGGCCTCCCCCCCCCCCCGTGCCCAGGACATTAGAGATGTCTTACGTGGTGTCGTCGACCTAAATGAAATCAGTTCCGTCGGACAGTCCCAGATGTCCCAATGGGGCACATTTCTCTTGTTTCTTTTTTTAGTTTTTTTAGTCCCAATATAAACTATGTCCCACGTGTGGATGGTAACTAGCAAGACAGCGTTAGCGAAAGCTCAGCTGCTCACATCCGGAGAGTAAAGGTGAAAACTGTCGTTGTCTGGTCATTCACCCAAAACAGAACACTGTCAAGCTCATGCTTTTTTGGCTCCCAGAGCATCTGGAGGAGGAATTAACTGCATTCATGACATTTTTACATTCACGACGTCTTTCGGGCTTGCGGAAAGGTTACTTCCATCACAGGGGAGAACTGGAGAGTTTCGGAAATGGAGGGGATGCGTACGTTGACTAGACACATTGCCTCGACGGTTGTTGATGGCGTCATTGTCAACGACGCGCCTCATTTCTTGACAGTGTGTTGACTACGGTGGCTGGTTTTAGTTCCAGGAAGGCCACCCCTGTGTCTTCGTTGAAACGAGGTTAGGCATATGCGCCGTCACTTCCGTACTCCCCAGTGTGACGACTGTCGGCGTTTCGGCCATACTACAGAGGAGTGCGCAGTGTCGTATATTGATAGCTTATAACAAATTGCCCGTCTCCAACCTAAAAAAAACTTTAATTTCAAACCCAACGTTTCGAAGCCAGCTCAGCTCCTTCATGAGGGGTGACTGGGGGCAGTAGCTAGTGTCTTTAAGTATGGAGGTGAGGAAGGTGTCATAGGAGCGAAAGCTGTGATGCGAAAGGTGTGGGGGAGGGGGGAGGTGGTTTTAAGGCTGTGAGTGACGTTGTAGGGCTATGGGGAGGCGCTCAATGGCGACTTTTTTTCTTGGAGTTGCAGAGCGAAGTCCCTGGGCATATACTGGGGGCAGGTTTCGTTTTCTGCGGTTGATGTTGCTCGGGGGATTTGGATGTGGCGCATCCAAATAGTTTCAAAAGCAGGCAAATAGTTGCATCTAACAGATAGGCAAATAGATCCAAAAGCAGGCAGATAGTTGAATCTTACACCTTCGAAACAGCGTGATCACTAGCCTTAGTCTGCTAGCTGCTGCGGGCGAAATCAACAGGTGCACAGCAGCCAGTGAGGGCTTCACTACTGAAACCAGGCGCGGCAGCATTGAGCGGCTGCGGAGGATTCGTTCTGCTAAACCGCTCGGAAGCACCAGTGTGAAAAGAAAAAGTAATGCCAATAAACAACCTGTGGGGATCGCTGGCACACCGGCCGTTTCGCGCACGCTGGTCACTGGTGTGGCACTCCACAGTCGCGGCGACGACAAATGTTCAAAACACGCAGGCTTTTGGCGTCGCCAACGCACCTAACAGCCGTTTCAGACTAAGCGCTGTGGTAGGCGTCGCGCACAGCGGCGCCAGAGCCTTAAGTGTTCACGTTCAACTAAGCCACATCGACGACGGGTGAATTCAAGGCGTCTGGAGCAGTATGGGGGTTCCGCCTGCAGGAGGCGTTCCTATGCGAGCTGCGCATTTCTGTTTCCTTTGCGGCCAGCTGGGCGGGGCTTAATGCAGTTCACTTTGGCTTCTTATATCCGCTCCGATACTCTGCCTGAGATGCTCATCGCGAACCACCATGCGAATGAGAGTGCACAGGAATGTTATAATAAACAAAAATAGGTGATTTCACGCGCATTCTTTCGCCATTTTAAAGGATAGTACGCAAACCTCGATCTTGGTGGACATGCGGACGTACTTATTGCGTTTAGCAAAGTATAAAAATGAACCCCCACGTATTGAGGTCAGCTGGCATGGCTCCTACTTAGGAGTCGAAACACCACTGAAAAGCTCACTGTGGGTGATACCCGTTAAGACCAAGATCATTGATAATGACTTACACCTGCATCCAAAACGCGAGACTTTCATTAAAAACTTCCATACTTCCTAACCTTAGTAGTAGTTCAAACTGAATTCTGTGTCAAGTGTTCAGTACATGAGGAAGTGGCCCTGGTGAAGAGGAGGCGGGCGGGCGTGATGTGCAACGCTGATACATGTCGCTTGGCAAGCCGGCCATCCCGGTAACTAGCAGTGTTAGTTAAAGGGAAAATGATGCAGTGGTTCCGTAGTCACGTTAATAGAGCCCTGGAGTGACAGAGCGCAGGTTTAATTGGCGACCATGTCACGCAAGGCTACTCATGCCAGACTGCGAAAGGGAAAAAAGAAGTAAGCGCTACGGGCGTTCGATCAAGCGGTTAGGAGCGCACGCGGTGCCGCCATGACACCGGGAACGGTGCGAACATTTTAATGCCTACCCGTCTTCGCTACCGCTGGTGAATCTTGCTCCAAGGAGCCGCAGCAGTTCATTTAAATTCTGCAACTTAAGACCCATTCTTGGGTTTTTTACTTAACGGGTGGGTTGAAAGCCGAATAAAAAAGAACCGCTCAGGAACTTTCAGAGATAAAACGCGCGTTGCGACCTTATATTGTCACTACGAAAAAGAGAACAAAAAAAACGACCCACGAGCATTATAGGAACGCACATCAACAGTTGCTGATGTGATATTTAGAACTACGCTCGAAATGACGCATCCATTCGTCCTACTGCCCACCGTCAATTTGCGCTGTATTTTTTAATATGGAAATCCAGAAAGGTTACTGGATCCGGACCGGCTGCCATTTTAAACTGAACCTCGCAACATTTCACACAAGAACCTCATCGAACGAGGTTAGTGTTAGAGCTGTGGTGTTCGATAAGCTATTGGGCATAAATGGGATGTCATAAGGATTAACGAGGCTAATAGCACTGATGGCACATATACAATGTTGAATGGCTGGCACCTGTTCAGCTACTGCGGTTTACCTAAAAAAGCGAGAATAGTGCCGGATTTTTATTCGCAGAGATTTAGCAGGCAAAATTGGCGTTTTTTTCAGCATAGAGTACAGGGTGGCAGTCATCGTGGTGAAGCCCCGATGAAAGCTTCAAATTGAATATCAGCGAGGGTGTAACTCGCCTCATGTTATGGTGCGGTCTTGTGTATGTTCACTTCATCTCCGTATTTCGTAGTGGTGGATCACAATGTCCATGTGAGTAACCCACCAGGTATATCTTATTAAAGCTAGAACGGGTGCCAAACAAGAATGCTTGAGTATCTTTTAATTTCGAGTCAGAGTTCACCTAGCTGATCGATTTCTGAAATTAAAAGCAACCGCAGCCTTCTTTCATCAGAGTATCCGTGAAATATGCCGCCTCTGTATGATAATCACTACCCAGCTCAGTATCATAATCATAATTACTTATGTTTAAAATCTTTATAAATATATCGATTTGAGTGTTACATCAGAAATTAGACTACATGCAATTACCGCGTGCTATAATGAGATACAGAAAAGAATGTAGATACTGCCGCTTTAAAAACAAACCTTAACCGGATGTAACATGTCGCAGTAAACGGAACATGACGCTATATACAAAAGAAATTCTGCCACATAAGCTTTACCCGCAAAAAGTTTAACATCTTCAATATTTACTGTATAAATAAGCACCAAACAGCCACATACCTGGAGGTTAAGTAAGTAGTTTTAGCCCCCCTTTTTTACCCTTCAAAAACGTGTTGATTGTACAGCTTTGAAGGCTGGTCGCCTACTGAACTTCATTAAACAAAATTGCGCAATCTACCCAATGGCATCAAGAAGTTCTCTACATCTCAAATGTGCGCTCGATTTACTCATCAGCAGTGTGGGGTCCGGCTTCTAAAATGATTTTCAAGGGACTTGAAGCAATACAAAAGCATGCAGCCTATTTAATTTTGAACTGATATGATCGTCACAGAAATTTAAGCACGTTAAAAAAGCACGTAGGCTGAGATTCCTCAAAGCCCTTTCCTACCTTTGAAAGCACTGGGAAGTGTTTGTAGCTACATCGCTGCTAGGTATGTTTAGGTTTAAATTTGTTCCCAGTGCTTTTGTTTTTCCAACTTTTTGGTTACCTCTATACACTAATTCACAATTTGGTGATTTGCACGTCTTGAGATAAGTGAGTAAAAAACTAAATAAATAAAATATCATCACAGAATGTTTGCTACTTTTGAATAAGTGCGAAAGCACGGGTTTGTGCTACGTAGAAGAGGAGTACGATGGGCGGGATGTGGCGCGGGACGGAGCTGATGAATGTTGATGAAGACGACACTCTCCAATGCACAGTGCTTATTCCTTTTAAAAGAGCGTTTGGGTATTTTATATATTTAATTCTCAGATATTCTCTCTCGATACCTTGTTCCTTCTTTTTCTTTTAAATTACTCTGAAATTTCACCCAAGGGACAATCATTAGCTTGGCACCAGTCTACCCTATTCTATGTGGCCTCCTCACTGAACCCTGGCCAATTCCCCGTCGTGGGTATGTGCCATGTCACGAAGTCAACAACAACAACAGCTTATCCCTCTGCTTCTCGATTCTTGGGCGATCCCCCAGTGTGGGTGTGTGCCATTTTTTTGTGAGGCTAAAAACAGCAACAACAGCTAGAGTGTGGTGCAGTCTCGAAACGTTACTTACAACATTTTTCTTTCCATAGCCCGCAGCCCTGTCCATCGAAATTACGGAAAACATTATTACCCTCTTCCCTTGACTCTGTATCCATCATTATCTACCATCAGCCTTGTTCTGATACCGTAGCCGTTTCTGAAGCCTTTAAAAGCTACTTTCACTCTGTCTTTCATCTTGATGATGGTACCAATCCTCCTTTCACTCATCGCTCGGAACATCAGTTACCCAACCTCGAAGTAAGTTACGCTGGGGTTCACAATCTGTTATTAAAAATTGACACGACTAAAAGTGTGGGACCAGACGCCATACCTAATATGTTCTTAAAGAGGTACTCGGAATGGAGTGCCCGTTATCTTAGAGTCATTTTCAATAAATCGCTGGACACATCCTCCATTGCCAAGGCTTGAAAAATTGCAAATGCGATCCCGGTGTTTAAATCTGGCGATAAAGAACAAATTAGTAATTACCGACCGATCTCCCTAATTTACACTTGCTGCACGCTTCTTGAATACATTATTAATAAGTACATTGTTCATTACTTGTCATAATCTACTGTAACACTGTCAGCACGGTATTCGACCTGGTTTTTCCACTGTCACTCAGCTCATTGAATTTACTCACGACCTAGCTTCCGCATTAACTAACCACGATCAAATCGATGCAAGATTAATAGATTATTCCAAAGCATTTGACATGGTCTGCCATAATAAGCTTCTTCGTAAACCACGTATCATATTTAACGGCAGTAAGTTACTCGACTGGATAACCGACTACTTATACTTAAGATCCCAGTTCGTTACTTTCAACCATACACAGTCATCGTCAGTCACTGTAACTTCAAATGTGTAGCAAGGATCGGTGCTTGGGTCTCATTATTTATAATTTTTATTATTAATTTAGCAAATGTTATTAATGACACCGCAGTGAAGTTGCGCCTATATGCCGATGACTGCGTGCTTTATCGTAACGTTGCTAACGCCCATGATCAACAGGAACTAAACAAAGTGTTCTCATTGTTCCGTGACTGGAGTAACGCATGGCAAATGAAAGTTACTTTCACTAAAACAGTTGCGATGACCTTCGGCAACAAAAAGAATCCGCCGCATTTCTCTTACAGTAATAACGGTAACTACTTGACCTGCGTCAGCGAATTCAGATACCTGGGTGTTATTTTTCATATATCTTAAAATATAACGCTCATATTATTAACATTTCTTCTAAAAGAATTCGCAAACTTGGCTATCTCAAACGAACCTTAAAAAATGCCACGAAGGAATGTAAAATTAACTGCTTACAAATCCCTAGTTCGACCGATCCTGGAGTACACCTCAACTGTTTGGTCCCCTCATCACGCGCGACATTGACCATCTAGAGCCAGTAAAAAAAAAGCAATACGATTGATCTTCGGCCGGTACAATCGCCACTTTTCACCTTCTTCACATATGCACACTTTATCTTTGCAAACGTTACAACATAGGCGTGCACGTGAACGCATCATTATGCTGCACAAGATCGTTCCCACGTCTACTGGCATTCAGGCACCCTTCTCATTTGTGCCCTCAAGTACACGTGCAACCCGACGGAACTACCCATTAAACATTGTCCCTTTCAAACCACATATAGACTGCTTTAAATCTTCTTTTCGCCATTAACTGTTGAAGTTTGGAATCGATTGCACGGGTCACTTCGTGCATTGCCAATTGAAGAGTTCGTTGTTCAGTTGCCTAACAATTTGACGTGTTGATATGTTTTTAATACTGATATGTTATCTATTGCAATGCTACCCAAGCTATTTGTTTTTATTAATGTATGCACCCACTCCTGCTATGTCTCCCCTCCGATACAGCAGTATTTGTAAATAAATAAAAAAATAAGCTGAGCCCTTTTCGTTAGCCTTTACTTTCCGCCCCATAGGTGAGTAGTTACTAGATACAGCTCTTATATACTTTTCTCATCAGGAATATAGGTTAACTGTAATTCATATTATGAGAAAACCTGCCAGGTGCGCTACACCCCATTCTTACTCTTCTAGTTATTTCACTCTCGTGATCCGGATCTGCGGTCACTACCTGTCCTAAGTAGATGACCTCCCTTACTGCTCCCAGCACCTCGCTACCAATTGTGAACTGCTGTTACCTTGTGAGACTGGGGCTAATAAAATAATGCCTTTGCAACGCGAATGACAATCCTACCCCGAACCTTTTCTTTGTCGATCGTATCTGTAAAGTTGAGCCACCGTTTCAAATACGGACGGTGTTTTGCGTTTCTCATTTACCCTGAAGCAGTGGAGTTAACTACCGGGAGAAATTTCCTAGCCTATTAGCTCTGTAAATTATGTTACAAAATTCAGAATTTTGTAGCGCCTACTATTGCAAATATAAGAAATTACAGTTTTCTCTTTGTAACGAGTATTACGCTCATATGTTCATTGTGAAAAGGGCATACTTCCCGAGTATTGAGTGTTGTTTAGTGAGTGTATTGCGTTATGCTTTTTATTACAGTTATAATGTTTGCCTTTTCTATTTTACAGCTGTAGCTGCTTACGTATAGGTTCCCGACCTCCATGTAGTAGCAGTTTTAATTGATGATGTCAACACCCGGCGTACGGGATTATCTGACTACCGGGTTGGCATAGGCGGGGCCTGAGCCTAAATTCGTCGTTAACAGGTGGGGCGCAATGTCCAACAAGATGACTCAAAACACCTTGAAACACCGACAAAGATAACATTCTTAAAGGGAACGCGGGGATCAAATTGCGAAGGTCTCTGAAAAAATCGAACATTAGAAAACACGAAGTTTGGAACTTATTAAGTCGTTTTATTTATAACTAAAAAAATTTTCCACGAGAAAAACTCGGAAGTTTTTTAAAAAAATGTGTTTGTGGCCATCGGTAGGAAAAAATTGGCTGAAATCGCTGTGGAAGTGCCATTTTTGTAAAATATTTTCTTGACCTGACTGCCCTGCTGGCATAAAGCATAGCATGGCAATGACTTCAGTGATTTTCCTGCGGTCTGTTTCGTTGTCTTCCTTGATAAACTCACAATTAAGTGACGCCCTATATTTTTTGAATTACTTTCTCATTTTTTTTTCTCTCAGCATGTCTATAGTGCTAGCGGGGATATGACATTCAGTGTAGAAAAAAAAGTTGGTGGTGGTTTAGCATTGCTAAGCACAAAATATTGTGCGATAGCATGTTTTTGCAGGTAAGTGGACACCAGAAGTAGTGCTGAACCAGTGAGCAAGTTATGCGCGCTTCCTTTCCTTTCGTGACTTTCACGCACAGACGGAAGTTGGTGCAAGACGACGTGCAATGCACAGCGCGAGAGTCTGTCAGTTTAACACGAGGCGTGATCGACTGCGCTTATCGGTGAGTTGTCATGATGCAGATAGATTTGAAAAATGCATTCAATGGTGTTTACTCTGATATCCTTTTGTTGATCATGGAATGCATAGGCGTCGCAGATATTATTTAAAAAAGAACTAGCGTGGCATCTAACGGCCGCGCCGCAGAGTAATTATTAGTTCAGTGCAGGTCAGTTCGTTTGGTTTTTGGTTTTATGGGGTTTAACGCCCCAAAGCAAATGAGGCTATGAGGGACGCCTTAGTGGAGGGCTGCGGATAATTTCGACCAGCTGGGGCTCTTTAACGTGCACTGACATCGCACAGCAAGCGGGCCTTCAGAATTTCGCCCCCATCGAAATGCGACCGCCACTGCCAGGATCCAACCTGCATCGTTCGGGTCTGCAGCCGAGTGCCATGACCAATGAGCCACCGCGGCGGCTTAGTTCAGTTCAGTTTTTTATTCTAGCCGCACACAATGGTTGAGAAGACAGGAAAAAAAGCCGCGCACGCGGCTTGACAAAGCTCCCATCTCCCGTTGCATTTAGACACCGTGATGGCTAGTTACAGTAAAAAAATTAAAAAGTACATAACTGAACATATCCTAGTCCGCTTGTCAGTCAGGCAGGGATTCCCACTCCGCGCACTTCTGTTCGCGCTGTTTTTGGAACCATTTTGTGCGAGAAAATATTTGCAGCCGAGATAATATACAAGGTTTCGCACTAGAGTCATGCGAAATCACAACTTTAGGTTATGCTCACGACTAGGCTGTTTTTTTGTGTCAGTGTTAGTAGTCCAATGAGACGGGCCGATAGGTTTTGTGAAGGGGTATCTCGTCGCATTAATCCAGATAAATCTGTTGGGTTACGACATGGCAGCTGGAGCTGCCCTCCTGAAGTTTACGAAAATGTAAGTTTTCACGTACTCTGTGCACTTACCTCGGGATTCCCTTGCCTCCACAATACAGTGTGCTAGACGAGTTGGTTTCCCTTGGCTCAGTATCAGAATAATACTCCGTACTGGAACACGAGAACCAGAGAACTACAAGAGCAGGCAAATAGATGGGGAGGTAGAGATTTGTTGATATTTGCGCGGGCGGTCATTTGCAAAGGGTTCTTATTTGCCAAATTATGGTACACCCGGCGGGTTTTGTTTTCCAATCCAGTGAATGTAAAAAAATTCACAGATTGTTTGCGACGTTTGGGCGAAAATCGATTCATTAGAGAACAAGTACGTGGCAACCCTTTACGGCCTTTAGCTGGTGGTAGTCTGGCGATACCTAATCTCATTGTGAAACAATTGATGTCCAGGTTTTTGTTTATAAGAGACCAACGCTACCCATTTTGCAGCAGCGCTTCTAATCTGCTCTTTCAAATATAATCTTTTCTTTTATAAGACTGCTTCAGATACGCTGTTAGAGTGTACTTGCGGGAAGTCGGTAGTGCTTGTAGATTTCTGAAAGTTCGATTTTCAGTGGAGTGCCTCACCAATGTGAAACGCAGGCAGTTGATTTCGGATGTAGTAGGCATGATGTGTCTAGAACCACCGTAAAGTTCCTGTACACAGGTGGCCAACACACACACACACACACACACACACACACACACACACACACACACACACACACACACACACACACACACACACACACACACACACACACACACACACACACACATATATATATATATATATATATATATATATATATATATATCGATGTCCTAAATCGGGTTAAGAAAATGATCGTCCCAGCTGGAGTTACTTCAATCTACATACCAGTACATTGTCTGTAAAAAATTTGCTACAAGAAAGAGGCGTGTTTCTGTCATGGGGGACAAATTGCCTCCTATGCAGAAAAACAGAAAGTGTCGAACATATATTTCTCGATTGCTGGGACGTGTATTTTTCGGGGACGTCCTGCGACGTACTCTTAAAATAGACCCCTTGCTCAAACCCAGACGTTTTCGGTTTCTCGCTGGAAACAAGTGAAATATATGATGTGCTGTTTCTTCTTGGCTTGCATGCGACCTGGCGGTTTGGAATGTAGTCAGAAATTGTGAAGCTGACATCCACCCTGTGTGCAGTCATTCTGTTGAGAATGTATTTAAGCTGCGTAACATATTGCTCAGCAACCAAGGTTTCGGTGATAAAATGACTGAAGCGATAAATGTTCTTGTTAAAATGAAAGTCCACAAATTTTGATGTCATACCAAACGTCATGGTTGGGGTGTTTCTGTCTTGGCGCAACTGGGAATAAAGAAAATGTTGCCGGTGGGTTAGCTCTGCTTAAAACTGGAGTGACGCCATAGCTACAGCTGGCTGAGTGGAACTTCGTCACGTCACCAACCACGTGACAAACCACGTGACAAACCACGTGATCAGCCACGGCGCCGCGCCGCCGGCAGCTGCTCCGCACCACGTGACCAACCACGTGACAGCGGGGCTGCGCAGCCACAGAGTGGCGGCGCCGCCACGCTGAAGGCTCGAAATGCTACCGTAATGTAGTTATCGCTACAAACTGCGACGATATCATTGTGCTTTCGTGCAGTGATCAGCAGAGCTTATCTCCTCGCGGAGCCGCGTGTTTGAAGCCCAGTCGCGCCAATATTTATTTTATTTGTGTGTGTGTCTGAGAGGCTTGAGACACAACATGCCTTTTTCAGGCATTCGGCAAGGTTGGTATAGCAATGAAGTATAACATTTTATGGCAAAACCGCTTAAGATATTTCAGTGCAAATTTGCATTTAAGCACCAAGTGGCCTTCCCAATAGGCATGCCAAATTCCATTGCCCTAAAAAAATTACCTTCTATCCCCGCATTCTCACTTAATTGGCTGCATGCATGGCGCTGCACCCTGCGCGCGTTCGCAGTAGCAGTAACATCAGTTTGGGTCTCAACGACGGAGCACGGATGCCGGAGGAGAGAGCGGCAAACGTACGGTGGGTCGAGCAGAAGACGAACGAGCCGAAGACGGCAAACACTGAACACGACAAGATGCTCTAGCCCGTGCTAAAGCCGTCACCCATGCGTGGCAGCGGTATTGAAAGCAAATGCAACAACTGCAAAGCACGGGGATGACCAGGCAGAGTAAATGATCCGCATTAGCACGGGTGCAATGGCAACTTAGTTTCTTTAAATATGGGCACAGAAGTGCTGTGCTTCTCTGGTTTTAAACCGTGACTCTAGCCTTTTTATGCGTATAGCTTTCTCCCTTTCCCTAATGCGTAATGCTCTGCTGGATTACTTACGACAAATAAAATGAGTAAAATAAGTTTGTCCTAACTTTGTGAAGCAAAAGACCGAATTTGATCCAGTTTGACCTGCATTCGTTCGTGCTTTTCCCAAACACCTTTCGTTTTATATGAACACGGGGCGAGAAATCCTCGTAATACTGTGTCCCGTATTTAACGCTACTGCGGCTCTTGAGGATTTTGGTATTGAACGTCCTGTCGATCCATGTTGCTACTTGGCGGCCAGCCGAAGATCGAGGCGCGATGAACGATGGATGAATATGAACGATGAATATTGGATGTCCGTGACATTCCACTTTGAGCACTCTTTTTCTCATACATATCTTCCCCTTTCATGCATTTTGTTTTTACTACACTTGTGCGTTTGCACCGGTATTATATTGTTTTTCTCTCCTTAATTGTTCATCACGTGTACTTGTTTTCATTAATATTATTTCTTTAATATTGTGTACTCACGCCTGATTGTCTGTAACGCATTCACTAATTACGTTTCTTATTGTGTATGATTGTATTTCTAGCTTGTATTTCAGAGGTTTCTTATTCGTTCATATTAGTATTGGCTTTATTCTTGTTTGTATTTTGCTATATGCTGTACTTGGCTGTTATCGGTCGTTCTTATGTTCATTCTCTTTGTTTATTGTTTCATTAGTTATTTATATGTCGGTCGCCTGTTCTAGCTGTTTTCACTTACCGCTGTTCTCGCTGTTTTCTTGTTTTCGCTTTTTTGCTTCATGCTTGCTGTCCGCCTAGTCTGTGTCTTTTTTTTCTATCGCCTTGACTGCTGCATTACCTCCCCTGAGTGTCTTCCTTTGTAGTGAAATAAATTTACATTTTGTGCGTGTGAATGGTGTACCAGCACCAAGACCTTTGGGTTGTTCCTGGGCACCGAAAAATAAAGATTGATTATTGATCGGTTTTCTTGCAAAACTTCCAGCTCTCGTCCCAGACGGAGTAACTCACTGCAGCTTCCTTCTCTTAGCTGCCGTCGCGTGAGGGCAGATATAATTTTCTTGTATAAACTTCTTCATGGTCACATTCTATGCCCTCAGCTCCTAGCGCGTATCCTTTTGCGTGTACCGCGAAAGAGCATAAGGGAATTCAGACCATTCCAAGTTTCTGCGCTCCTGCACTACCTCTCCCCTCTGGACAGAATGCAAAAGTTGTTCAATTCTCTTTGTCCTCACCTTGATATATTCGAAAATTCTCTCCCTTCTTTTATATTGGATGTCCGTGACGTTCCACTTTGAGCACTCTTTTTCTCATACATAACTTCCCCTTTCATGCATTTTGACTTTACTACACTTGTGCGTTTGCACTGGTATTATATTGTTTTTTTTTCTCCTTAATTGTTCATCACGTCTACTTGTTTTCATTAATGTTATTTCTTTAATACTGTGTACTCACGCCTGATTGTCTGTAACGCGTTCACTAATTACATTTCTTATTGTGTATGATTGTACTTCTAGCTTGTATTTCAGAGGTTTCTTATTCGTTCATATTAGTATTGGCTTTATTCTTGTTTGTATTTTGCTATATGCTGTACTTGGCTGTTATCGGTTGTTCTTGTGTTCATTCTCTTTGTTTATTGTTTCATTAGTTGTTTATATGTCTGTTGCCTGTTCTGGCTGTTTTCATTTACCGCTGTTCTCGCTGTTTTCTTGTTTTCACTTTTTTGCTTCATGCTTGCTGTCACGCCTAGTTTATGTCTTTTTTTCTATCGCCTTGACTGCTGCATTACCTCCCGTGAGTCTCTTCCTTTGTGGAAGACAAATTTACATTTTGTGCGTGTGCATGGTGTACCAGCACCAAGACCTTTGGGTTGTTCCTGGGCACCGAAAAATAAAGATTGATTGATTGATTGATTGATTGTTATTATTATTATTATTATTATTATTATTATTATTATTATTATTATTATTATTATTATTATTATTATTATTATTATTATTATTATTATTATTATTATTATTATTATTGTTATTATTATTATTATTATTATTATTATTATTATTATTATTATTATTATTATTATTATTATTATTATTATTATTATTATTATTATTATTGTTGCCGCTTGCCTAGCTCGAGCGCTCCGTCCCGCGCCACTGCCCGGGACTACCCGGGACTACCGAGCAATCGTCCCGATCGTGAATAAAAAACTGATGAATATGGGCCCGAAATGGTGATGGGCTTGAGATGACAGTACAACAGAGATGGCAAGGCGGTGTAGTGCTGGCCGCCACGACGAAAGAGGTGAGCGAATGATCCCTGGCCCACGTGCCTTCCCAGTCGCTGGTCGCCAGGAGCCGATGCACTAGGTTTTTGAAGGCGCTGAACGGCATGGGCGGGTTGGCTAGTGTCTTTGCATGTGAGCGGCGTCTCGGGTAGGTTAGGTCGGTAGGTGAGGTCGGTCATGGCGTCCGTTTCTGTTCGTCGTATTGTGTAGTCGCGGCGGGGCAGAAACGGCGAGGCCGGTTAGGGTCTGGCAGGCTAGGGCACAGCCGGACGACGCAGACGAGGAACCCGCAGCCGACAGAAGGATGCAGACACAAGGATCTGAAGAACGACGATAAGGAGGATGATAGTTGGGTGGTAGCCCGCAAGCTGCACCAAGTGTAACGTGGCGACCAGCCGAAGAGCGAGGCGCGGTGAAAGATGGGCAAGAGATTTATTGTTGTTGTTTGCCTCAGAGAATTGCACATACCCACAAGGGAGATTGACCATAACCAGGCGGTGACTACCTGTATAGCAGATTGCATGCGGCAAACATGGGATGACCTAAAAAATTTGGGCACCACAGTCTCCGTGACAGAGGTTTTTAATGGCCGCTGGCCTAGCGCGAACACGCCGTCCAGCGCCACTACGAGGTTAGTATTCTACGTCACAATATAAAGATAGCATCTGCTCGGGTTGCTTTCCTGTCAGTTGGCACTGTCAAAGCAACTTCTGGGATTTTCAGCACTTCCCTAAGGAAAGCCGTGTCTGGGGTTTTCAGCAGACCCTACAGTATGTGATCGTTTTCATGAGACGCTGGTTTTGTTCGCCTTTCTGGCACCGAATACAATTAGACGGAAGTAAATTCTGCAACTCCCTACCGAAGTCCATGCATGCGACACATGAGATGGAAATTTATACCGGAGAGAGCAATGGTGGTCTTTGCGCCGTACTCTTACAAGAAATACGAATTGGGGTGAGTAATCGCCTGTGTCCACAGGAGAGGGCAGGGGGAAGGTCATGTGATAAGTTCGCCACGAAGGAATGCCAATTGGTGGGTGTTGTACCACGCGCCGTAGACGTGCGCGCGTGTACCACGCGCCAAAATCTGCTGAGCGCCAGCTATGAAGTTATACACGTATTCAAAATTTTGAAATTCATATAGCTATTACTGACGCCCAGCTACAAATATTTCATTGCAAACTAGCACATAAGTGTAATGGCTACAACATTAACCATCGGAAATTACTTAACCAGCTTACTATGTAAATGATTCTGTGTGCGCTGATATCCGCCAAAGCTGATATTACAATGCCACAGACGCCATCTGCATACCTCAAAAGGCAATCTTTTAAAATTGTGCTCCTCCTTCACCGAAGCAGCCGGCATACATAGAGATACGGGTCGATTTTCATTAAGTGCACTAAGGAACATTACAGAAGGGCTCACAGCAGTTAGAGGGGATTTTTCTGGACCGCAGCGAATCGCAACTGCATTCTGAAGGAACGAAATATAAGAAAATGGAAAAGGTAAACTCTTGAAACAAAAAAATGGAAGCTTGGTTTGTCAAGAAAGCGTACGACATTTCTTTTACAAAAAAATACAAAAATTCTTTAGATAGCACACCGATTGCCCATAGACTTCTCAATAAAGTCTATAGACTTTCATAGAGCAGTCGATACCAAATACAAATATTACAGTCAGTCTACACTCGATATATATATTTTCAGCATACACATTTAGTGTATTTTTTTCTATAGACAGTCTGTTGACTGCAAATAGAGAAAAGGACACATCTATAGGAACACAATAGAGTCATAAGAGGCGTATATAAAGCCTAGAGACCATTTTTACGAGGGCTGCATCCAGGAGCCACTTATAATGCCGCAGAGAGGCTGAAGCTGGTTTCTTAAATGTGCTGACATCTTTATCTTCTGTGTTTATAGGTGCATTGTCTTTTCGTACATGTAAGAAATTCGTTAATATTATTTTTTAGTCGTGCTCTGTGACGCAGAGAACGATTTTGCCGAAGCACTCCTTTCGGTTTTTAAGTTCATGTTTCCACATTTTTAGGTGTTTTGTATATTTTTTTGTTCTTTCAAAGCGTGATTTATTTGGCGGAGGATTGCTGTTTTTGATTTCTGTATTTTTTTTACACTGAATGAGTGCGTATGTGGGACGCGCTCTTATATTCACGTCAACCCTGTCGTAATTTTTAGTTTGAAGTATGCTAGCGTTTATTTTTGATACATGATTGCCGAGAGCCCTAGAGCACTGTTTAATCTAGTCTATTTTTGATGAGGGTATTTTTCTTACACCGAAGCAATGCAGCCAGGCAGTAGCCATTCCACAACGACGATGCTGCTTTGGTATAATCGTGGATAATATTTTCGTGCTTATTTGTGTTCGCCTGGAGTTACCTTTACAGATGTCGAAGCGCTTATTTAAATGCTGGAATAATCAACAAATTGCACGCATGTTGATGCAGGTGCTGAGTTTTTCGGGTTTTTCTGTGTTGTTGTCCTCGACTCTGAGGCGCTCTTCTCTTCAATGGGGCGATATCGTCCGAAATAAAGTATTGCTCTAGGCATTCGATCAGCCATGAAGAGTTGTGTGGGGTAAAGTTCCGGTAATTTTTGAACTATTTTTTACTCAGTGGTGTTGTTTGGCTCTTTGTGAATAAAATGTGTTAATGCCAACTAGTTCTTTTTATGTGTGTGCATTGGATTTTAATTATTTGAACTTACAAACTTACAACTTTACTGAACTGTCGACATGCTTGGCCGCATATTGGTTCTTGCAGCGTTCTAAATGAAAAACAAAACAAATAAATAAAATTTTCAGGTACATGCACATCTTGACGAAATGTTCAACTGTGCCTTTTTGAAACATATACATTTACACAATCTGCATTTGGGTATTTCATTTCTGAATAACACGTTTTGAGTGTACAGCCGTGACTCGTTAATGCAGACACTTTGGCTCTCGAGAAAAGCTCTGTGTAAAGTTATACGTCTGTAATAACTAAACCTGAATAGAGACAAAACCACTTTTGAAGAGCATATGCCTCTGCGCATACTGTTCCGCTGTGTTGCGTAAATTAGCGAAATGTTTGGGAGCTCCAAGTGTATTATCTTAAGAGCCATTTCTTTTTTGAAAATAAGATTATGCGCTTGGATCATCTATAGTGGTGCATACGACGCGTGATGGCCCCTCATGGCTTGTTGGGGTATCTGCTGCTACGATATTCCACAACCACGAACAGTCAGTGCATATCTGCGCTCAGTCAGCACTCAATGTAGGGCAAGTGGCAGAGAATGTATTCTCAGCGATTCAGGCAGCACTGCAGACAATATGCGCATACATCGGTCGCATTGGCAGTTTAAATTGTGAAACTACACAAAAATACACCGTCGCTCTGGCTTTGGCGCTTTCGAACTGCCTTTCGTTATCGCCACCCATTACGACCCTCTTTGTTCTCTTCCCCGTTGCAAAGAAGCTGGCCAGCTATTCATCTTTCCGGCCGAACACTCTGCCCTTCCAACCCTTAAACTTATCACTCTCTCTGCACTCGAAATACAGGAAAAGAAGTATCTTTTTGAAACAGTGCAAGACTCAACTCTTGCATGTCCAAGTTTCTTCTCATCGCAGTCCACATCAACGCGACAAAAAAAAAATTGCCTCTCCGAAACACATTTCGCACTAAGCCCAAATAGGTTCCCTGCATTTACGCCTTGTACAGTGTCCAGACGGTGAGTTTACATATTAACGAAGCGTAAATGCTTTCATCAGTCTTTAGGGAAAGTTCCTTAGGGTGGAAATAAAGGAATAGTTGCTGAGCGTGCATTTTTAAAGAGAATATGCTTGTTGAAGTCGAGAGTAGGACGGAATCCCGTCTGGCCGAAGGGGGGGGGGTACATTTCAAAAAAGAGAGACGCCTACTAGTAAAATGAAATTTGATGTTGACGTTTCGGCGCCCAGAACGGGTTCCTTGCTCACACAGTGAACTGGGACCCCGTTCTGGGCGCCGAAACGTCGACTTCACATTTTCATTTTGCTGTCGGCGTCTATGTTTTTTGAAAAGAATTTGCTTGTGCACAGAATAAGGTTAAAAATTTGAATAATAACTGGATAGAAGTCGATAACATGGTTTACGGGCCTCACCTGCATGCCATTCGCACCCTCAGTATTACTCTTTATAGCATGTATGGAGGAAAAAAAAACATCTTTGCAATTTATGGGCGCAAGAATTGGAAGTGAAAGTTAAGCTCCGCCTTAAGGATATGACGGGATATGGTTAATGACTCAATGCCCATATATGCGAAACTGATCATTGTCAAGTTTACAGTCATATGTCCCAGCGAGTCCTCTACAACCCCTTGAGCAATGGTGCAGCGGTTCAAGGGACTATGCCATCAATTTGAAGTCGATTCAAATATATCCAATGCTTAGAAATGATGCTGAGAAGCATTCACACCAAGTATGAGTCTTCGGAGCTGAGCCGGTAATTTAAGATGAATTTAAAAAAAAACGTGTCTTTTTAAATTCGCGGGCCAATTGGTGCAATCGTAGTGAGCGATTTTGGAAGTTAAATTCAGAAAATAGACGTCACTAGCTCAGTGACGTCGGTAGGCCATCACACGCTGTCATCCGCTGGAGCCACGGCAGTCACGACGTCACGGGCATACTTCAGGTAGTCGCGAAAGTCCTGTGCTCGTGCCGCCGCGCGAGCCCCTCGGGTACAGTACCTATAGAGTATACTGGCTACGTGGCCTCCCTGGTGGCACCGAGAGCGATCAATGCCGACGGCCACCGCGTCGAGTGCTGCAAGTCGGGAGGGTGCGGACCGCACCGTCTCGCTCGCGCTACATCAGCAAAATGAGTGCTGCATCTTTGCTTTAGTTAAGCCATTAGCGACTATAGCTGTCATGGAGCCAGGTTGCAGTGTTTCTTTTGAGTCTCTGGCTAGAAGCTACATATTTAGGGCTTGGACTCGCATGCGAAAAAGCTCCGAGGAAGTTCAGCACACCTTCGAGCTTCGAACATACGGTTACTTACGAAGGGAACAGGGAAGACGTGTTCTAGAGCTTATACAACATAAGCTTTTTATCTAGAGTAATTTTTCGGCAACAATTTTTGTAACAAAGCACGTGAAACAAGTCAGTTAATTTTAATGGCTTTTATTTAGATGTTCAGCGTGCTTGAGTTTCAGCCACAATTCTTTCGTAGTTAAAGAAAGCGTAGGACTCTCCATCGGACCGCGTAGGAAATAAATTTCTCACCTAAATAGATGCCTTTTTTGGAAGTGTGCTTTCCTGAGGCCGGCTTTATGCCGCATCCACCACAAAGATTTGTCAAGGAAACCTCCTTGATCAAGGATTCGGCCTCTTTGCAAGCTCATTGTCATGGTATGTTTTTACTTCTCTCTTACCCTCAGATACGTGCACCGCGGCTGCCGCTGATTGCCCATCAAGCAAAGTTGTTTTCCTCAGCTTCACAGTAGGCGTAAGCTAATTAATCCATAGTAAAAAATGGCACTTCCATCGATATGTCACTTTAATAGAGACGTTGCAGAAGAGCTAGCTCTCGCTTGCGGACCGCAGATATGTTCACAATCATTTTTCGATCCACCAATTCACCGCGCTTGTTTCTTTAGAACCACTGCGTGTGGCGCACTTTTCAATTACTTAAGCTCCGTTGTCGGCACCAGATCTTTCAAGGCTCACCGATTCGGCACTCTCAATGGCTGACCACTACTCGGAGGCTTCCGACGCAGGTAGCCTGTGACGCTTTGCTGGATGCTTTTGCTCGCACAGGTGTCTAGTTTTCCTGTTTGCTAATATATTAAGCACAATGTGTTTTAGATAATGCGTGAATATCGTAGGCATTGTGTCAGGCTTCTGACGCGGCTTATCGAGGGTAAGACCGCTGGTTACTACGATGATAGTGAACATGCGCTCGATAAAACTGTTCTCAAAATGTTTCTCCCAAACCACAGTAGCTGGTGTCAGCCTTCCGTCTTCTCTTTTGAAGTTTCGTTCCCATTCTGCAAGTAGCATCAGACGGTGCAGTAAGCATGGAAATGCGCTTCTTGTTCGATCGGTATACCGCTTTTACAATGTGGCAGAAAGATTCCTCTTTTTGCACTGTCGCTTTGGCTTTGGCATCTTTTTTTGAAGTCACACGTAGCTCCTTAAGTGATGAGTACGGGAAAGAACATTCGGGAATTCAGTCCACGATTTTACGGCACGCTGGAAACGCGCCACGGATACACGCGCGCACATAACCGATGCAGTCACCCTGGAACTGCGGGGAGGAGCGGATGCGATGGCTTGCATGTGCAAGCACCCACACAGGGCAACAAACGCTGCACCTCGGTCAACAAAAATATGGGCACAAGCAGGTTAATCACGCACGCACAAGACCAGGCTGCTGCCTTTCGAACCGAGAAAAACGCGTCGTCTACTGCGGCAGCACCCTCTCGATAAGCAGCGCCTTCTGTCGCCATCGGTGGGCTTTCATTGCAAACGGCGCCACCATCTCCCATTACGCTGTGCTGGCGCTCGGCACACTATCCAGTATATTCTAGGCACTATACCTCGGGCAAGCAAGCGTGACCATTGCCTTCACGCATATGATTTCAATTTACCTCTGCCGCTTCTTTCTATCGGCGAGATGTCACGCCTCTAACTCCGGGTCCATTACTGCTAACTACAGCAGAAGACAAGCAAAGGAATCAGGCGCGCCGCAATCCAGGAAGGCAAAGAGAGACCGGAGAGATGCTGCCGACGCCGCTGCTGGGGCGCTGGGTGCGACTTAGGTGCGACAACCGGAAGTCGCAAACCGAACGCCAGCGGATGACGTGTTCATGGGCGGGGCTCAGGCCCAAAGCTGTTTTCTTAATTTTTTTCTGGTGCCCCGCGTGTGGAGAAAGAAAAGGAACGTAATTGTTAATCGTCTATATCTTCGTTTTATTGACGCTAGCTCAATAATACTTGCGTTGAGGTGACGAGTGATGAAACGCCTATCTCTCGTCTGCTTTACGTAACCTCAACTAATTTACTGCATTGTCCCTATAATGGATGCGCCACTGCCCTGCGACGGCAGGTGCTGCTACCGATGGGGCTTGAGCGACCGAATTTTCTCTGCGCGAGAAACCTCTCCTGATAAACCATTAAGTTAACTTGGGTGGGGTGGGGAGGTGGCTGGCGCTTCTAGTGGGCGATGGTTTCAATGCAAGCCTACAATATTACAAATTGTTTTATGCAGTCATATACTGTGGAGACATTGCACGAAATTTTGCACATCCTTGCAAAACTCAACCGCTTATGATTTGCGCTGGAAAACTACGAAATTTTTCTTTTCATCGCCCCAATGCACTATTAAGCAGAAGAAAAAAAATTGGTGGATGCTTAAGCGTCGCCTTGAAGAGTGGAATGCGACAGCTTGTTGCAGCGCTGCCAGGAACTCTACGGAAGGGCATCGCCTTGCCCGTTGGACAAATAGCTCGGTGTCTCTAGGAGGCCTCTGAAAACAACACAGACGCTGCTCCACACTAGCACTTGTACACGACTTCACTTCCATCACATCTGTTCAGAAACTAACGGCACTACTCCTGCGCAGAAAGGTGGCCTACGCGCGCGCCATCTGCCGGGCCGCCGCCATGCATGCCAAAGGGGAGTTTCAGTGGGTCCTACACGATGGCTCTAGCACTGCACGCCAGGCACGGAGGAAATTTCTCGAAAACAAAAGGTACTTGTTTACTTCCGACATCTGTAATTTACATGCTGATAATCACTCATGTGCGCCGCAGTAAAGATCTCGAAGATACGTTTCTAAGAAGCCCGTGCATTGATAAGACGCGCCTTTATTCAGGTACAAACGTCGAGCCGTCTTGGCAGAGTGGAAGCGTCCCCATCTCGAACGCCGAGGGCCCTAGTTGATTGCCGACGTAGACCCCGTTTTTTTTTATTAGTTCAGCGTGCGTGGATCTTTACGGAGCTCCCTAATATTTCCGACGCGCGGTGCGCACTACAATTACTACGACGCCGACGGCTTTTGGACCGAACTAGCTGTGTATACGCTGTCGCGTAAAATCTTCCCATTCGACAGAAACAATAAATGGCGCCTGAATGTGCTATGCTACACACTGAAACGGTCTGAGTGAAAACATTTCTAAAGCAGTGATTTTTCTTTCTTGCCACGGTGTAATATGCAAGTAGCCGGAAACTATAGACCACCTTGTTTTGCATTGCTGTGAGGGTATATACCTTTGAAGTGTTCTGCAGAGAAAAAAAAAACAGTTTTCACTCGATCCACACGGCTTTTGGGTCTTGCCCATTAGCGGTATAAAAGTTGTGGCCTTCAATGTCACTTTTATATACAGGTGGGCCTCCACTTCGTTTCCGCATGGCAGGTTTCCATAAGGACGCGAGGCCCGTGCGACTGTATTTTCCAAGTGTAAAACCCGATTATTAATCAGAAAGTAATTACCAGTGGTACAGTGCGTGTGCCGCAGTGGCTGTCTAGTGTGGAGCCCTTGATAGAGATTTAGCTCATTTTATATGGAATGGTTGATCCCATCAGGGCTTCCGGTTTCCTTTTCTGTTCTCTTTTAGTGTATTGTTCCGTAACAAGTGTGTGTCGCCAATAACGAAAAAAAAACAGGCAGTCAAAAGGGAGAATCCGCGGTTTCAAATACAAATATTTTGCATTTTGATGGCCCGCTCGGCTGCAGATTTTTAAATTTCATAGCTGAATAATTATACCAGCCCCTGCAGAAGCTGTGTGCTAGAATTCCGGCTATACGGAGCGCGGCCATTGTGTGAAAAGTTTTGAAATATGGGATAAGCGTTTGTACTATCGAAAGACGTTCCTAGCACCCTTTTTTCTTTTACTAGTGTATGCAGAACCATTTGCTTGGTCTTTATTTTTCCTAGGTAAGCAAAAAAACTCGCTGTAAAAAGAGTTCTGCAGAATACATCACGCTGCATGCATATTAGTGAATAGTGTAACGCTGGCGGTGGCATCGGGCTGGCAGAAGAAAGCAAAAGCATTCAGCGCGGACGGTTGACTGGGTGCACTTCCAATCTTTTGACCTGAAAAGCAACAGAATCGGTTGTCGTGGCAATGACACGCGCGCCGGGCCGTCGTCGAGATCAGGATAGCGCTGCTTGTCCCGCAACTTTTCCCAGATAACGCGCGTACGTAGTACGTCTTCACGAACAGTACTGAGCGTTTTAAAATCGTTGCCTGGCTATGGTCTACTGCCCTGCGGGCCGCAGGAATAACAGCATCACACTCGATTTGCCAAGATGGGAAAGAGGGCTGGCTTTATTTTGAAAGTGCTTTTATACATTCCTTGCTGCACATGGTTAGTTACACAAGTGCAGACTCCGCTACATCCTCCTTCCTTTGGGAAGCTTGCCGCTCATATTGTCCGAAAGAGCCTTCATACACCAACTTATGGCATGGGCGACGTGTCGTGGAAGAACGTCGTGGGCCTTTTGGTGCTGACAGTGCAGCGCTCTTTGGTTGGCAGGATTCCAGAGGTTCTGATTGTGCGGACTGTAAGGATGCTGTGCGTGTGTCTTCCGGTATAATGGAAGTCCCCTCAAGGACTTGTTCGGGCTCAAACCTTTCTTGCGAAGGCAAAAGATGTTGATTTATGCGCAGTTATCTGCCATCCTCTGTGACGACATGGTATGAGAGTGGCGTGACCATGCTTTAAACTTGTTCCTTCGTGTTCCATGAGCGGTTACGCCTGATGTGGACGGAGTCATCAGGGCGTTGTGGGGTCAGAGTTGATCCAGACTGGGCTAGCTCATGTTTTGCAGTCAAGCTGTATACCTCTACTAGAACAGCTGAAATGCGGGCCAGTTAGTTCATAGTAACTTGAGAAAAAAAGCAGTCACAAAAGACAGGGGACAAGAGAAGGAGTGTTCACGCCACATCGACTGGACTATACACTGAGATTTATTAGACAAACCATAGTCCCAGCAAGGCCAGAAGAGCATGCTCAACAGCCGCATCACAACTCACAGCGCATATAGGGCACAGAAGATACACATCTCCCGTGACTGGCCTAAATAAGCGAATTCCTTCTCGAGTAAGCGCACCGAGGTTGTGCTAATGCAATAATGGCCTGACAACCTGATATGGTATGCTTCCAAGATATCTCGCTCTTGTTTTCCCTTGCCTCTACCAAGAATCACTACATTGCTGAACAGTGGATAACACCCACATTCATTGCAATGGAGAGGCAGTTGGCATCGTCATCAGACCCCAGGGAGGAGTGGTGCTCACAGATTAGCACTAGGTGCCCACGGGAAAACCACAAACGAGGAAGTGCAGGGGGATATGGGCTGGACATCGTTTGAAGCACGGGAAGCTCGGAGTAAAAGACTATACGAAGAACGCCTGAAGAAATTAGACGATAACAGGTGGGCAGCTAAGGTATTTAAATACCTTTACAGAAAGACCGTTGACACACAGTGGCGGAAACGAACTAGGAAGCAAACCAGTAAGTATGCCAGACACGAGGACGGAGAAAGAAATAGCATTAATTGAAAGGGTAAAAACGCGGAAGGTAAAAATTAGAAAGATTCGATGGAAAAGATGCATAGTGTAGAACAATATAGAAACCGGAATATAGACACCAGATCAGGAAGGACGCGTTTTAATATAACTCAAGAGGCAGTGCCCTACTCTTTGAAGCTATAGGTCAGGATGTCTTAGAACGCGCAGCTACAAAAAGAAATTTAACGAAGATGACACATGTGCTGTGTGTGGTAGATCTGTAGAAACAATAGAAGACCTCGTACTAAAATGTGATGGTATCCATACCGAGGTCGGTGCAGGCACAGTCACTCTTCCTGAGGCCTTATGGTTTACAGATAGCAATAGCCATGTAAATAAATCTGTGGTGGAAATTAGCAAGAAGCGATTGGAAGATTGGTGGCTCAAAAGCAGAGAGGTGACATAAGGTTAAAAGTGTAGGAATACGTATTTAAAGAAAATGGCGAATTTGAATAACTTACAACACAGTTAAACAATAATAAAATGTTTATGGTTTATGGAGGTTTAACGTCCCAAAGCGACTCAGGCTATGAGAGAAGCCGTAGTGAAGGGCTCCGGGAATTATGACCATCCATCCATTCATCCGTCCTTCCATCCATCTATCCATCCATCCATCCATCCATCCATCCATCCATCCATCCGTCCGTCCGTCCGTCCGTCCGTCCGTCCGTCCGTCCGTCCGTCCGTCCGTCCATCCATCCATCCATCCATCCATCCATCTATCCGTCATCCATCCATCCGTCCATCCGTCCGTCCATCCGTCCGTCCGTCCGTCCATCCATCCATCCATCCATCCATCCATCCATCCATCCATCCATCCATCCATCCATCCATCCATCCATCCATCCATCCATCCATCTATCCGTCAATCCATCCATCCGTCCGTGCGTCCGTCCATCCATCCATCCATCCATCAGTGTCCGTCCGTCCGTCCATCCATGTAAGGTGCCTCAATGCGCGCATCCCCTACACCACTCGGAGCGGTGGAGGAGGGCGCGCGCATCGAGGCACGCTAACGCCATGCACGAAGGAATTTCACGGGAAACGTACTAAACAACTCACTGAATTGGGATATCTGCAGTTTACATGCTCATAATTAAATTAGTCATGCACGCCTGAGTACATATCTCGAAGATACGTTTCTCAGAGATCTGTGCATTCACTAGAGGCGCCCTAAAGGGGCCCTAAAGAGGAATCTGAACTCTTTTAACGCGGGAGCTGTATCTACATGCTCCGGGCATTATTAGAAACGTCGAATTATTGTTCTGCGCGGCCAATTGCTCCAATTAAGTCGGATTAAACGTTCCAGCTCCCGTCTTTCTCTTTAACTCAACGCGGTAGGTAGGAGGAGTCAACCAACGCATCAGCCAGTCTCGTGGCGGCATGCCGCTCTGCCATGGGCGGAGTGACACGTAATTCAAAGAGTTCACGTATATTTTTATTTCCTTGGGCCTAATTTGCGGCTATATTGCCCGTGACTGGAACTGTTTATTCACTGAAACGTAAAAAAAAAGGAAATAAAAGCGAAACCGAGGCCGCCACAGGACTGCCTGAAAGGCACTCCACGCATTGGCTGACTCCACCTACCTGCTGCGTTGACTTAAAAAAAAAAGAGGCGGGAGCCGGGACGTTTATTCCGATTTAATTAGAGAAATCTGCCGCACAGGACAATAGTTCGAATTTTCTAAGAATGCCTAGAACGTGTAGATAGAGTTCCCGCGGTAACAAAAAAAAAACGGGTTTCGATTCCTCTTGAGGGCACCTTTAATTCACTTCGAAGAGCCGAACAGTTGTGGTGCGCAAGCAAAGCGAGAGCTCTATGGTGGTGTGATTGTGTATGACGGGTTGCGTGATGCAACCTGGTTAAGTTGGACTTGAAGCCTGTGCCGGTGGCCAGGGTGGATGTATGTGCGTGCAGTAAAGAAAGAAACGAAAGAAAGAGCCGTCGAGTGGAGCGGAAGCATCCCCGTCTAGCTTGCCAGAGGCCCGGGTTCGATTCCAACCTACTGCTTAATTTTCTTATGTTTTTTCATTAATTGAGGTTGCATCAAGTTCATATCGCCGCTGTAACATGTCCCTCAAGGTTTGTACGCGAGAAGTGGTGCTTTCGCTCCAAAAATATAGCTGGCATTCAACATGGGCACATACTACGAGAGGAATTTCAGGACAGAGATCAGGTGGCTGCATTCATGAAGCTCTCGTGTACGAGCATTGGAAGCGTGGGTGGGGCACGAGCGCTCACCAGTAATGACTAAGCAGTGATGAGAACAAACGAAATGATAAGCAGTCGTGAGAGCCAGAAGGAAAGCGGTCGGCCTGTAATGAACAGCTCACGTATTAAAGGTTTCTTTAATGTCGACCGAGATATAGTCAGTGGCTGTAACATTTTTTGCGTTATTTTATAGATTGCAGAAACTTATAGATTTATTTATAGATAGATTGCGTGCAGCATCACTTAGAGACCAAGAATGATGCATTGTCATGTCGTAATAAACATGGCGGTAGCACTTAATGTGAGTTTCCAAAACTTTCACCAAGCAACCATGCCTCATACATTGCCTGGACGCAGGGACCGTACCGTCGTTCTCTACTGGACTTCATAAAATCAGCTAACCTTTTTCCATTCCTTTAATCTTTGCTGCATCATTCATCACACCTGCACCCATCATTGATACCCTGGGCCAATAAATTTCGTTTAAAGAAAAAAAAAACTTTGTACCCTGCTGGTTGTTTCACGCATGTGCGGCAATTCATCACAGATGCTTTCACCGTGCAGCCGAATATAGTATGGGGTCCAGCTTTGCTTCAGCCCGTACTGCTTCGATGACAAAGGAAAGATGGAGTGCTGATACACTTTATTTTGCATCCGTATCACGCGTTCTCACACTACCGCCTTTTCAGCGCGGTTTCTTTCCTTCGAGTTGTTGCGTACTGGCTCCTAACATGCAGCAGCAGTAATGCTATCAACCAACCAGTCATATCATGCCACCTGTAGCAGCTTCCCATGCGTGGACATACTTTCTTCCAAGGCCACGTTCGCTCTCTCTACAGGCTCCCCATCCGCAGACTCTTTTCTGCTGAGCTGGCATATTGCTTTACCAAAGTTTTGCAGGCCCACTGGTTAATCCTCTTTGGCTGCCATCCTGCATGGACTAGATTTTAAAGCGTACGCTCCTCAAACTAACACTATATCAGACACTCCTCTCACTCACCGGGGCTTTCTCCTCGGACTGAAGCGCTTATTTAAACCCCGGCAGTGACCACGGCTTTCCCCAGACAAAGACAAGCCATCTTGTTGAAACGTCGGCTAAGCACCCTGAGGCACCCCTCTTCCTTTGTTACTCGTATATTACGGCCACACAAGATAATGAGCGTGCCACGAAGCATCAGGGCAACGTCGAGTTTTCTTCGGGTTTCGTCGGTTTCGGCTGCTCAGTAAAAAAAAAGAAAGGTTGCCTCGGAGGAACATTGTACACGACAAGCTTTCAACGCTAAATACCCAGTACCGCTCATGTGCTATCTGAACTCCGAACCTGAACGTTTTTAGCACGCCAACAAGCAAAAAAACTTTGCTGCACGCTGTCATGAAAAAGAAGCTAACACAGGTTAATTGTAGGAAAAGTGAATTTGCAGTATGCGCACTATACTCGAGGCGGTAGCCTATGCCTCCACATAAAATACGTCGCGATCGTTTGAATACACAGTATATCTCTCTGTCCTTTGCCGCTGCCAGGTCAAATTTGAAACACTGTTTTCTACGAAGCGAAGGCTGCTCGCTAGTTATGCGCTGTTCTGTCTTCCTGCAGCCTCATCAATACACTTTTCTGAAGATTCTTGCTGACGCATTATTGCTGACAGAACGCATTATTTAAATCGTGTAGAAAACAATCTGTCCGCAAAAAAAAAACACACACTTTTTATGCAAACTCAAAGAGCGGTAGAACCTTACAGCTTTACGCTACTACTTGGTTATGCTCACGATGTGGACGAAAATAAAATAAGGCAGCACGTTAATTATACGCAACACAAAACACGGAGCTTACCAAAAAAAGAATAGTGCGGGATGACTCTTCTGTTGCCAGAACATCGTCCTAATCTGTTTTACCTAAATATATGAGAGAAATACTTCACTCATTCGATGGGAAAGTATGCATATGTCGCAAATTCAATATACATATAGTTAAGAAAAATGCTTTTCAAGTTTCGTTAAAGTAGTGCCCGCCCATTTTTATCTACACGTAGTGTTCCTGATATTTGGCTATGTATGCCAGCATACCACACATCAAGTTATTACTATAGAAATTTGCGTTAACATTATTCTGGGCTACCGATGCTGCACACCTTGCAGAAAATTTTGACATTTATTAATATAAGAAAACTGCAAGTTTGAAATAGGCTGTCACAAGAGGGGGCAAAAAAGTGGGAGAATTGGCAATGCAATACAATGGTCATGAGAAACAGGATGAACACGCAGAAATACAGGGAAAGCGTCTATTATGATTAGATATGCGTAATTCATTTCTCGCATTGAAAACGCTGGGAAAGAAAACTATGAAGGGATAATTTGAAGGGAACACGTTAGACTAAAAGCACTTAAAACATAGCTTGAGGGGTCACTTTTTATTGGGTATTTTGTTTTTCAGAAATGATTTTGCGTTCTGCAGGAAGAGGTCAAGGCAGATGTCGTCCATGAATTCGCAAGGTAGACTGTTCCACTCTACTATGGAGAAAATGAGAATTTGTATGTGTCGCATCGGCCTGATGCCCTTTTCATGACTTAAAAGCCTTGAGCAATGAAAAGGAGTGTTAATATTCTCATTTTATCAACTTTAATTACGTCGCTGTAGAGGAAAAATAATCATGAAAGCGTCGCGTAACCGACAGGTCAGTTTAGGGATACATGCTTGAGGACGTATTGGTTTATATCGAAATGTTTTGTAGTTTTTTTTTGCTGAAGTATAAATGATGACGGTTCCAAGCGATGCTGCCGTACTCAAGGATGGGTGTAACGAAGGTGTTATAGGCTGTTAACTTTACCCGAGGATTAGCTGCTGACAGTTTTCTGCGAAGAAATTGAAATTGTTTGTACCCTTGCGCACACTTATCAGTTATATGAACGTCCCAGGTTAGGGTATGAGTAAATATGGCGCCTAAATGTTGCACCAAATTTAACCTTTATTATGTTAGAACAGATGAACTGTAAGAAAAACAGAGTCTCCTTTTTACGTGTAGCTGTGATGCAGAAAGTGTTGTTGAGATTATTTTCCATTGCACATGATTCGCAAAATCTGGCAATTTTATTTAAACGAGAATTTAGCTTCACATGACATAAAAGTTGCTGTCGTTAAATCTGCATTGCTGGCCCCTTGTGTTCCCCGCCTGTCATTCCAGCCTGAGCCATGGCCAGCGGCTCGCCTATAATCAGTACCAGCTAAGAGGGGTTATCGAATTATATAAATTGATCAAACTACATCCCGTGTGTTTAAAACCACAATACTTGTGCGACACTCATTTTAGCTTACAGAAACGAGAGAGCGATTTCTCTTTATAGTGTTCTGCATATAAAAAGTTATCAAACAAAATGTGCTTCTTGCGTTTAGAATGGAGCACAGAAACCCTCCGCCTTTTGTTTTTCATTATTTCGTGACACCGCATTTGCGAACATGCGTGCGAAGGCACGAAATCAGGGGAACAGCATCCGCCCCCACACAGTTGAGCGGGGCGAGGAGGGGTTAGAATGAACGAGCCCCTAGCGCCGGCACAGAGCGCAACGAGCTTAGAGAAGCTTACATTGTGTCCGCGGCTAGTGCGAAGACCGTACCAAAGCGCTCGCCGCTGCCGCTACAGTTGGTTACTGCTTCAGCCGTCAACCGAGAAATGCAAATCACTGTGGCGCCAATGAGTAAAAGAAGCCCGATGCTCTTCATCGGCGATGCGAGGAGAGCGTTGCTTCTTGTCTCTGAGCGGCGATCCGCGCAGAGGGCAGAAGAGAGAGAGAGAGCCATAATCCCTTCCCCAACGAAGCGACATATATAATTGGTTTTGGGGGAAAAGGAATGGCGCAGTATCTGTCTCACGTATCGTTGGACACCTGAACCGCGCCGTAAGGGAGGGGATAAAAGAGGGAGTGAAAGATGAAAGGAAGAAAAGGTGCCGTAGTGGAGGGCTCCGGAACAATTTCGACCACCTGGGGATCTTTAACGTGCACTGACATCGCACAGCAAACGGGCGCCTTAGCGTTTTGCCTCCATAAAAACGCAGCCGCCGCGGTCAGAATTGCTTTTTATCGAAGGGTGCCCTGGAGAGAGTGCTGGAAAAATTTGAAAATTAAAATAGCTTTGAGGAAAGGAAATGGCGCAGTAACCGTCTCGCTTATATCGCGTGACATTCAAAATGTGCCGTAAAGGAAGGGATAAACGAGGGAGTAAAAGATGAAAGGAATAAAGAGGTGCCGTACTGGAGGGCTTCGGAATAATTTCGACCACCTGGCGATCTTTAACGTGCACTGACATCGCACAGCACACGTGCGCCTCTGGCGTTTCGCCTCCATCGAAACGCGGCCGCCGCGGTCGGTTCGAACTCGGGTACTCCGGCTCAGTAGACGAGCCGGCTCAGTGGTTAACACTGAGCCAGCGTGGCTGGTAATGAGACAGTGCTGGCTATAATGAAATGTGGCAAACACTCTTGAAGAAAAGCACTGAGCTTAACAAGAAATAATATTTTACCGAGGTATGGGCACGTTGTGGTATGCAGCGTAATGTCAAGGTTTCACAGCAGTATGCCGCTTCAGCTTTTTTATGCAAATTGCCTTGCCGAATAAAAATGATAAATTCATGTTTCTTCGATACTACACTTCTCGATTCTTATGGAATGAAGCAAGGTCTCTCCATTTCCACCATAATCTAAGTGAAAGCCCTGCGTGCTGTGTCCAGGAAGAAGGGCACTTCCTGCATATGAACTTGTGGAATTCATAACGAGGGGACAGGAAAAACCCAGCAAGTTAAAGACCGCATTTGATTCATGCTCTCAACGCCCCGCAATGTCACGCAATGCAGTTTAACGGCCTGCGCCTGTAGCAAATTTCAGGGCCTTTGAAAGAAAGACCTGACCCCAAGTTGAGCAGTGCATTTCGACAGAAAGCATAGAAAAGTCAACTTTCACTTATGTGGAAACGGCTGCATGACAGACAGGTTTTATTAGGTTTACACACTACGGTTATTGATTCTTGCAAATTTCAAGGGCTTTTATCGGTGTCTATCTTATGGCCCAGCTTTGTTTTCTTTCTTTTCGTGGGCATTAGTTTGTGGTGAATAATTGTATTTTTTTTTTCTGGGGTTGCATGAGGCATCGCTGTTGGGCGACAAGCGGAGAAGAGTTTATATTGACCTTTTGGTAGCAATACCATTGGATGCACGAGTAATTCATGGCCATATATTGGACTGAAACACGGACGTTAACGAAATGCCTTGGAATTGCATTGAGGACAACGCTGCGAACTATGAGAAGCAGAATTATGAGACTAAGATGGATAAATAGGAAGAGAGCGGAGTGGGTTAGGAAACCTGCGCGAATTCACGATAGCATGTTTGAGATAAAGGGCATGTAAAGCGGAGAGCAGATAATCAGTGCTTGCTTAGTGTAACGGAATGGATTTCAGAGGAAGGCAAGTATAGGAGCACCAGGAGAGATAACTATGTTGCGGTGATAGGACGGGAACGCGTGGCGGAGGAAATGGTAATTTAGAGGTCAGTGAAAGCGGTGTGTGCAGTGTATGCATTTGGGCTGATAATACTTGCGTTAATGATGATGCCCACATTTAATGCTGAGCTTGGTAGTGTAAATATCGTCGTCATAAGAAAAATCAAACGTAGAAGTTTAAGAATTGGGTGGTGAGACAAAAGAAAACACTTGGAAGTTTAATTGCGACAACATGATTGCACGAAGCAATAAACGAAAAACATTGTCGCCACGGCTCCGGCATTGAAGCGCAAAGGTCAGCAACCACTGAAGAACGACTGAAATATGTTAAGGACCTTGGGCGGAAAAGGTTCTTGCAGCGTACCGGTGGCCTGTAGCAATGCCGCGTCGTAGCCGGAACTCGCGAATATGTGCGCAATGCAAACAATCTTGAAAATAATACCCCTTAGTTTTCATGCGCTTCGAAATTTAAAAAATGGCCGATTTAGTGTGCCTGGATCGTAGCAGTATTATTGTATAGTCTGTCTGTCTGTCTGTCTGTCTGTCTGTCTGTCTGTCTGTCTGTCTGTCTGTCTGTCTGTCTGTCTGTCTGTCTGTCTGTCTGTCTGTCTGTCTGTCTGTCTGTCTGTCTGTCTGTCTGTCTGTCTGTCTGTCTGTCTGTCTGTCTGTCTGTCTGTCTGTCTGTCTGTCTGTCTGTCTGTCTGTCTGTCTGTCTGTCTGTCTGTCTGTCTGTCTGTCTGTCTGTCTGTCTGTCCGTCCGTCCGTCCGTCCGTCCGTCCGTCCGTCCGTCCGTCTGTCCGTCCGTCCGTCCGTCCGTCCGTCCGTCCGTCCGTCCGTCCGTCCGTCCGTCCGTCCGTCCGTCCGTCCGTCCGTCCGTCCGTCCGTCCGTCCGTCCGTCCGTCCGTCCGTCCGTCCGTCCGTCCGTCCGTCCGTCTGTCTGTCTGTCTGTCTGTCTGTCTGTCTGTCTGTCTGTCTGTCTGTCTGTCTGTCTGTCTGTCTGTCTGTCTGTCTGTCTGTCTGTCTGTCTGTCTGTCTGTCTGTCTGTCTGTCTGTCTGTTACTGCCAGGAAAAAAAGAACGGAAAGTGCGCAGGCCTGCTCACTGGCTCAAGCCGATCCACAATCGCTACCAGGTGCAGATAGAAGGATATTGTAAGAGGGGATAGAAAGACAGGATAGCAAAGACGCGCTAAAGACAAGCCCGATCCCGGAGGTAGTGCAATACCGGGTCAACCGGTGGCGGCAGTGAAGCATCCTTCAAACTCTCCGCCACATTTCCAAAAATAAGTCCAACTTTGACCCGTAACAGATACTCCACGGGTCCGGACAATCCGGATATTTGTATAGTCGAATACAACTCAAGAACGAGCAGCGAAAGGCTCCTTAGAGGAGACCCTCAAGCCAATGGCGTAGGCCGATTATCATGACGTTGTGGTAACCCCGCTGGACTTGCTAGCGTAAAACCGCGGGGGTTGGCAGATGATATTACACTGTATTTTTTGCACGTTACTTTATTAAACAATATCATACTGCAGCTTAGTATGGTGAACACGACTAAAAATAATATTCCAGATTAACAATGTCGCAGAAAAAGATCTTCAGAATTTTTGAAAATTACGGAAGTCGACCCCAAGATTTGCGAACGCATCCGCTGTTCCTCAAACATGAAATCATTAAAGCTAATCAGATATAATATTTCAAACTAGGAAAATACATCAGATATAACAAACTACATGAGAACGCCATGGCCAAGTCAGAGTTCGAACAGTGTTGGTACATCTTATTCTTAGTGTAACTATCTGCCTTTTTGTTATGTTGATTTTTGTGAAAGATGTATGTATAAATACCTGTTTATAACATATGCGCTTTGCTATTGCGACGTTTGCGTACATATGCATTGTGTTCGCCGTGATTGCTGGATGAAGCAAGAGACCATGTCCGGCTACGCCTTTAGCTCTTGCTTTATTTTTCACCTTTCTTCTGCATTGAAAGGATGAGTAAACTTCAAACTTCAAAGTGGATTAGCCGTGGCTTAGTGGGATTAACAGCGGCATCATGAAAATCGGTTGACGCCATTGGCTGGAAGAACCTCTTTGAGGGCATCAGCCTGTTCGTTCTTAATTTGTATCGGGCTATAAACGATAGTACTTCACTGCACCAGCGTGAGTGGCATCAAGGAGAAACTGAAGTCGCAGCATCTCTCCTCTGCCTTGCGCCGAAAGGAGACATCTGTCTTTGTCATTTCTCTTTTGCGTACCCAGGTCTTGTCTGCGGATCCCACTCCTGTCTGGGCCACATTCTGACCTGTAGTATTGGATTGAATAAATAAAAATAAATCCAAACACATTCTTGTGCGCGCTTGGGCGCGAAAGGTTCGACAGATACTGGCCCATCACGCCCGGGCGTGTTGGATTATACAGATTTTTGATAGCGCGCTATGTTTGTGATCCTAGCCACAAGCAGGTAAGCATAAAAACTGCATCTAAACCACGAAATGGCGAAAAAAAACTGGGCCGAAAGATTTGGCGAAAAGGCTATTGTATGCGAGTACGATGGTGGGTGCCGCGGAGCACGGAAGCCACAACGGATTCCTTTGCAAGGAACAGCCTGAAATGAAGGTACTTGAAATCCACGCAGGGCACCTGCACTGCTGCTGTCTTCCTGTTCTGGTCTTCTGCACAGCATTCCGCGGGCGGAGTACCGTTTGCCAGCTAACGTGCGTGATAAGCTTAAGCTGAGTGATCAGACCACAGTGCGAAAGGCTGACCAGGTGTTAAATTATTCGGGCTTGTATGTGTATTTATTTCTTTTTTCACGGAGTTATTCTTTCGGCATAACAGACCAGACCATTTATTTTCTTGAGTGCTGCTTTGCTTCAGTGGAGCAAAGGTGAATATTTACTATATTAAAAGATTAAATTCGATATGTAGACACTGAAATGAAAGAACTAGCACTAAGGCCAGTCAATTCCATGAAGTGTACTGTGCTGTGTACCATTGCTCTTCTAAAATGATATTAGGTGTTACATTGATCCCAGATGTTTGAGCCAAGGCACAGCTTCCGATAACAACTGGCAGAATTTTATCAGTAAGAGCAGTTTACGACCCGCGATCGATTTCACAAGGCACTGCGCGTTGTGACACAACAACGGCCCAAAACATAGCGCCCCCCCCCCCCCAACCCCCCCAAAAAAAAGTGGTTTCGAGAAGCTTGCATGCAAAGGAACATCGAAGTCGAACTCGGCCGAGGGTAACCGCAATTCCAAATTATTAAAAACTGATATTGATATTTCTTACAGTGAGCTACACCCCTCTCAATACTTAATGAGCCAAACAGTAATAGTTAAAAAGTTAACTATTGGATATAAGTTAACCAGTCTGCTAATTAGCATGTCTTAGTTGTATTTTGACGTACTACACTACTGACAGTATTTTGCGGAAAAAGCGCTATTTAAGTGAAAAGCTAATTTTTAAGAATTGTGTAAAGTCTTGGGTGAAACGCCCTGCATAGGCACGCACGCGGGGGCGTGCACTCAACAGGGCACGGATAAGCTACAGTACGAGATTGCTTAAAATCGCTTGCTGTCACGGTGACGGTTGTTGCACCCGAAGGCGCAGCAGCCCAGTTGTCTTGCCTGGAGCAACTCTTCGCTGACTATTCGGCGGAGAACCACACAGCCAGGCAAAAGAGGAACTATACTGGGTGGCACATAACCTCAAAGCGCTTGGTGGTCGCGGTTGGAGTGAGTTATATGGCGGAATCGTTGTGAAAAGTGCGCTCTACCATCGACCAGCGGTAAGAGGCGGCGGATGCTGCAGAGGCAGACGCGACTTACTTCACAATTTTTTCCTTGTGTGTATATTTTTTTTTGCCGCGTCTCATCTGTATCTGGCGGTTCGCGGACTAGCTACGGGTAATACGTGCACTATAGACGTTAAACACACAAGAACAAATGGCTGTGCTCGCGAGGTCCGATGAAACCAAACGACTGCTGTGCATCTGGAACATTACTGCGGAGTCCGCAGTGTGCGCTGAGTAAACTTCAGAGTGCAGGTTTAACTAGTTGGCGAAGGCGGCACGAAGGTGTTTAAGTATGCGGTGAGGTACAAGCTACCTTTCAGCTTCTGACTTGAGTTGTGCAACTGTAGACTACTGGGCCCCTGCCAGAAACGCACGCTCACACCGACGTTTGCAGATAATATAGGTGCGAAAAAGGTTGTTGCTTCACACTTGATCAAAAGAAACTGTTAAAAAGGCATAGCTATGAGTGAAAAAACAACATGTTGTTAGATAAAAACAAGAGGCAACGCCTGACCTTCTACTTACGAGTCGTGACAGGCACCGCTAGAAAGCGATGCCAAGCCTGTGGCCGGCCGGGACGTTGTAAGCGAAACCCTTCGAAACACTCTGCAAAAGGGCTAGTACCGGAGTTAAGAAACGAAAACCACACGGACGCAGCGCATGATTCCAACTCCTTCATTCAAAGTCAATACGGGAAACACTATTTAAAATGTCTGCAGTCAAATACCGCTCTTATCAAAGAGCAACCAGACATCACGAGACGCTCTGCTCACAATCAATGCAAGGCGGCAGCTGTGCTTGCATTGCGCGTCGTGTAGTTCTCGAGCAAAGAGAGCTGAAAGTCTGCGCTTTGTGCACCCTGTTTTCGGTCGTCCCCAGTCCTCTTTCATCCGCGCAGTTTATTGCAGCTTCGGGACGCGCACAAACAAGCCTAGCATAAAGTACTGCCCGCGAAATGTGGCGTGACAGGTGGTTACTGAGTGCACGGCTGCCTTCGGGCCGACGGAGACACAAGCCCTGTCGGCGCGCGAGCACTGGCGGCCGAACGGCAACTTTCATCGCTCAAGTACCGAGGGACAAAGAGTATGGTGGAGCTGCCATGAAAAACGTAAACCAATAAGCTCCTGCCTGTACCACTAAAGTATCACAGGCTTAACCCAATCGTAATATAAATGAAAAGGCCCGAAGGCAATGTTGTGCTTTTGCCACCCGCAGGTGGGAAAATAAAAAAAATGGGGTAATGCTACTAAGCGACCCACAGCCGGGGGAGCGGGCCCGGGGAGACTCCCCTGATCTCCCCTGGGACGTAGCGGAGGGGGTGGGACATAGGTTGTGGGAATGGGACTGAGGGAAGGGTTATGGGTAATGTGATGGGAATGGAGACAGCGAGATATTGACCCTCATTTTATCATCGCTCGACTCCTGTCTGGCCAGGACAGGGAGGGCGTCGATGTTGTCCAATGGTGCGGCTCCACTCACGGGATGCCCGACCACCCAACGACGCAATAGCTCCGACTCGGAGACAGGGAATCCTAACCCGGGGCAGCTGCCTCGGGCTCCTCCACGACTTTCAGGGGTCCGGTTCGGACTCGCGTAACGCTGCCCAGCTACTAACCGTCAAGTGTTTTTCGCGGCTTTTCAGACTCCGGAAGTATGTGTGGTGGATCCAGCCAATGGAATTAGACTACCAGGGACCCACCTGTGCTTCCAACCAACCAAACTTGCACTTATTTCCTCCCCTGGCTTGCTCCAGACCTACTGAGGAGGGAGTGTTCAGGGCCGGGCTGACCGGGCCACAAACCAAGAACCTGGCCGAGGGTGAGATAACCCGGGCCTACTCCACCGCTACTCCACAACATCGACGGTTTTTGCATCGGTCCTACTAAGGTCCCCCTTACCTCGGCGTCCCGCGCTCTAGCCTCACGGCCCCGCGGTCAGCCATCCCTGGCTGCTTCCCCGAGGACATCGCTCCCAAGGAGCCCTTCTGCTGGAAACCCCCGCGCGGACCTGGCCTCTCCGTGGCCAGAAACCGACGCGCCAGCCGGTAGCCACGCACGCCCCCGCGTGCAGAGGCCTTTTGATTTTCGAGCACTTTTTGAGCCCAATTCCGTGAGTCCAACCTGATTATGAAACCAGGCCTGCCTCCGCACAGGCATCGGACCTCACGTGCGCGACTGGCCCACTCAGTCGCTTGGGAGTCGCTGCCACTCCCATGGGGTTTTGCATCCCCAGGGGACGGGCCCCGGCCAGCCCATCCCCACCGCTGGCGTTGCACCGGAACAAAGCCTAGTAGCCGAAACTACACCGGCCCCTATCCGGTGGCAGGGGGGGGGCACGGGCAGCCGCACAGTCGGATTTCCCCCCCAGTACAGAGGGACAAGGAGAACGGCTTAAGTAGTGCTTTCTCCCGTGTCTGCGTGGCCGTCTATAATGTTACGTGACGCGGGTCTAGCGAAAGCGACGCGCCTAGCGGTGATAACGAGCCGCCGCCACGGGAAGCGGCACGCGCACCGTCGCTCATTTGCATAGGCCGACTCCACACGAACGTCGTACCCCGGCTGGTGCAGAAAGATCCCCTCGATTCGTGCCCTGACGTCACCCCGTCGCCGCCGCGGTCAGTCAGGAAACCGAGAAGGCCACGCGACGGCTTCCTCCTCTCCGCACTTCGGTTTCTCGTCGCTCCTTGAAATTTCTCACCGCGCAACGCGGTTGGCCGTTGGCGTTGTTTCTTTGGGCGCACTTGTTCTTTGGTGCTGCTGCCTTCATTCTCCCTTTTGCCGGGGACGATGCGAGGCGTCCTCCTCAATGCCACCCCCTCTCCCCAGCGTGGGCGCGCTTGCCAGGCACGCTCAAATCAGCGTTCCGATTAACTCTTGCTGCTTGCGCTTGGGTTTGTGACTTGATTTTTGAACCGCTCACTGATGGTTCACGGCGTGAGGCTGCCGCCAGGTGGCGGCTGGACGGACTATAAGAGAGCGTCGCGTCGAGTGAGAGCTCATCACCGAGAGCGCTTTCCCTGCGACGAGATTCTCTGCGGTTCGGACACAGCGCAAAAAAGGTGAGGGTCCAAGGGCGCGCTTCGATTGTTTCGCAAGCCTCCGTTGCGCACTATCGGGAACAAAACTCGCGGCCTGAGTCCCGAGGCAGCTGTCTAACGGCACTCGCTTTCAGTGGCTTAGTCTCCGCTGTCCCGGATTTGCTTTATCTGTTCCTGCGGCGTTCGCGCAGTGTTGCACGCTGTCGAGAGAATAGCGTTCCGTAAATCGCCATCGCGGCTGAAAATCCCCGAGGAGAAGCGAGGCGCGTCTACCTTCTGACGATGTATCCGGCGGGTCGCTAAGCCCGAACACAGGAGAGGATCTGCCCCGCAAAGCCTCAGCGGAACGGCTGTGAGCGGCGGCTCGAAGCCGCGAGATATCACCGCCGGCACGAGTCAGGGGCAGACGCGTCTCTCATCCGGGAAAAAATTAGGCGCTTTTCTTTGCAGGCGTGGATTTTCCATTCCATTCGTTACGGCTCGCCTCTTTCTCCTTTGACGGGTCACGAAAGCGCGTCAGCTGCTGTCGATGGCGGCGGTCCTCAATGCCGGGATTGGTTCTGCCTCGTTCGCCCTCTGGCTTACCTTTCATCGGCCGCTACTGGACCCGTCTACGGGGACGGGCTAACGATCGATGTTTCTGCCAAGTGTGATTGCGACGCGGGTGGCACGAGGTGCTCACGGGTGCGCGCAGGAGGAAATGGGTCCAAATCAACGGCTTGGAATGCCGCGCTGAGAACAGCTCAACTCTCGTAATTTCTAATTAAAACGCTTTAAAGAAAAGTGGTGACACCTTATAGAGTGCGAAACGTGTTCCAAAGGCTTCCCTCTCCCTCGCTTCCTGTACCGCCTGGCGTATTCTAATTGCTAGCACACTGTCATTTCTTCATTTTCGCGCTCACGTGGCCTGCAGCCTTCGCTAAGCAATGCGTAGTGTTTGCCTTCGCGAAAGCAGTGCTCTATAAATTTCGATCTCCGCGACTCTCCACGCAGTAGAGTATCTGCTGCGGGTCACTCCCTCCTTTATTCCTTCCCTTACGACGAGGTTCAGGTGTCCAACGATATATGAGACAGATACTGCGCCATTTCCTTTCCCCAAAAAACCAATTATTATTATGGTTCTTCGCAGAGGAATAAGCTTCCCGCTTTTTTGTCTTACTTTCATTTGCGGGTAAGCAGCGAAGGAATTGGCAACCAGACCTGATCATGCCGCTGTGCTTGCTCGCTTATTAGGAAAATGTTGCAGCAGTCACTTGGCGGCGAACAAATTGAACAGCTTACCTTTGTACGCAGCGAGGAATATGAGTGACTGAAATGCGAGTGACGCAACTGTTTATCAATTGTATACTTTGTACCAGAACATGCGAGCATGCTCATTATGGTATTTATACAACAAAGCCGCCAGCACTTACCGCGAAACGCTTCAGCCTTGTGTGTCTTCTTACACTTAAATTCCAATGCCTGTACTCCTAAATAGGACGCCTGGATGACCAAAACCATGAGCTTCTGCATCATTGCAGAGTTTGTCTAAAACTGTCTAAAACTAGATAGAAAATAAAACAACAACAAATAAAAATGCGTCCTTAACCTGACCGATGCCATCCCTGGAGTCCTCGATAGCGTACACGGCAGCGGCCAACGTCTTTCTTGCGTTCACTCGCCAAGGACTGCCGTACATTTGGAGTCGCAGCCTAGATCGGCTGTTAATGCAAACAGGGCGACCTCGAAGAGGCAGCTAGTCGTTCATATCTACGCTTAGTCGAACTGCTGCCGGCTGTCTTTCTTGATCCCTAGGGAGAGCATTGCAGCGTTCACTCCATCTCAGCCGAACTTTAGTTTTGCTTTTTTTGAGTGTCTTTGGCAAGCGTATACGCTGATCTCCATCGCTAATCCGGGGCTTCCCGCGTATTGCCAGCTTGGCAAAGCACAAAGACGACGCACGCAGTGCTGAAGGACGCCGGCTTTTTCCGCTATATCGGCGGCCACTGAAACAAGCTTCGATCCGCAACTGCTACCGTTGCTGCTAGTCGAAAACATAGCTGCTACACGAAAAGCTTTTTTTTTCTGTTGGCACGTGCGGCTCATTGGGCAAAAGAGAAAAAAAAAAAAGCCTCGCGCACACGCCAGCTTTCACTACTTTAATCATCGATTTCTTTTTTTTTATCGGTGTAGTTTTGCGTCCGAAATCAACCTTGCATATTCGCTCGAAACGGAGCGATGAACTGCAGCGTGATTTGAATTGTGGCAACTGGCAGTTTAAATATGGAAACTGGGGCAGATTTCTGGGCACCAATTGCCGAGCGCGAAAGAGAGAAAACCGGGGGAGGGACACATTTGCAACATGCTGTTCTCGGATTTTTTCACCGAAACAAATTGGGTGCAGTGTCGTTTCCCTACTTCTATACAGAAAACTTCACGCAACGCCCCTTCCAACCCCCCTCCTGCCACCTTTCCCTGCCCGTTTAACTTGCGCTTTAACACCGTCGCAACGCGCTGCTTTTCACTTTTCCTGCAGGATATAAACAGAAATTAGTATGTATGGGAGTGAAACGAAAGTGCGCCAGAGAAGAGCTGATTCCTTTGTTATTTCAATATCGGCTTATTCGTGCTTAGATTTTATATCGAACATATTTTCCACCAGGTGAACTCACACCGTCACTCACTGTGACCCCTATTTCGCGGTTTGCACGGGCATGCAGCGAAATGAAGAAAAAAAATGATGTTTTCATTGCCATCGGTGCTTTATTAGTCGTTGAAAATTTGAAGGCAGCGTCCGTTGTATGTAGAGGGTGAGAGAGTGAGGTAAGCGGAAAGCCGGTGCACTGTATACGGTATGGCCCATTGTGAAGTGTGGAAACCAGTGTCACCGCTTCTAATTTCTCACTATCGACACTCTTTCAAATTTCGTATTAAACAACTGTCTTGCACATTGCTCGATCATTAATGAGACAGAATTTTGCACTTGCATAGCCACTGTCAGGGAAAAGTCTGGCTGGGTGTGTTTTATTTATCTTTTTTGCCGCTAACATCGTATAGGGGTCACATGAAACGCGAACGGGACGCAATAGCACAGAAATCCTCAACGGAAGACTATGAATAGAAACGAACTTCGCTGTCACTTGCCAGAAGGGGTCGTCGCTCTTCAGAAGCGGTAATTAAGCGCACAAGTCATTAACTGTCCCCTTATTCTCCCCTTGCTGTTCGCATGCTAATGGACCCACTCAGTCTTGATTCGACGCTTGCGTTTAGCATCACTGCGTATATGCATCATAGTGAGAAGAAAGGCTGAACACCATGTGATGCCGAGACGAGCGATAGCGCTGTTATTGCCAACGATACACAGTTAACAATTCACGGGCACTATTTTCGCAAACGCCGTCCTTTTCCTGCTCGATTTGGCTAATTCCCGAGCCCACTTTTACACTTTTGCCCCGGAGTTGATTCGTGTTTCTCCGTGAAAAATAAAAAGCGCACCACTAGCCCACGCCGCGAACTTGCAGGATCGAATGTTGGCATGCATGGGCTAATGGGTCGCAGCCCATGTGGCTCATGAAATCAGGCAAGCGCGCATATACTGTCAGGGCGGGAAGATTCGTTATCGCCTGTGATTAGGGAAGGCGTGCCTCGAAGATTATCCAATGCTTTTTGCCAGAGGTAGTGCGATGCGACACCGCCTTTCACAGTTACACGTTGTCGCGGGCGATTATAGTGCTCGGTGTAAGCGCCGACATACGATGACAGCGAAGCAGTTCTTGAGAGAATGGCGGCGTATGCGTGGTTTTAATGTCCACAGACTGCACATGTGTGGGCGACCAGAGAGGCACTGATAAGAGCGCTCCGTATTATTTTCGATCCCGTTTTAATGTGCACTGACATCGCACACTACACTTGCGTTATCTCTGCATTCCTCCTGCACCGAAATGCGGCCGCCGCAGCTGGGACTCGATCCCTCGCCCCTGGGCACCAAAGGTCAAGGCCGTATGGTGGGTCCTTTGAAGAATGAGGACGAATACACGGTAGGAAAGAGCGAGTTGGTTGGTATATGGTATATGGGGGTTTAACGTCCCAAAGAGACTCAGGTCATGAGAGACGCCGTAGTGAAGGGCTCCGGAAATTTCGACCGCGTGGGGTTTTTTAACGTGCACTGACCTGGCACAGCACACGGGCCTCTAGAATTTCCCCTCCATCGAAATTCCACCGCCGCAGCCGGGATCGAACCCGCGTCTTTCGGGCCAGCAGCCGAGCACCATAACCACTCAGCCACCGTGGCGGCCGAAAGAGCGAGTCTTGAGTCTGCAGCGTAATTATTCGGGGTCGGGCAAGCGCACCCTTGAACGCAAGCGCTGCCGTGCGCTGACGGCAAGTTCACTGCCGATAAATTTGAACAAATATGAAAAGACAAAAAAAGAGCCACGCAAAGTGGCGGAAGAAAATGTGAGGTGGATGTTTTTAGTATTCATTCCACGAAAGAAATGGACTAAATTTCGTGTGCGCGCCCTGCACCGGCCCATTCTTAATCTTTGTCTTCAATTCTGGTATGCGGACGTAATCTGACGTGAATGAGCGTTTTGGAAAAAAAAAAAAAAAGGAATGCACGGTTCTTAAAACGGGCACCTAATTTAGAAATGCCATTTACTGGTGCCCACAGAGGAGAACACAAAGAACGCAATCTCTCCTTTCGTAAAAATTCCTCGCTGTTCCCGAGCAGCTAAATAAAACGCTGTTCTTATGCAGAAATAGGACAGCATAAGAGGCACGTATAAGGACTGAACAGTTAGAAGGCGGAGGGCATGCAGTGCTACAACTTTTGTTCTTCCAATGTGCACTTTTTGTTCACTGTCTCTTTCTTGCCTTCATAGTTCCGAGCAGCAGTTTATGTCTAATTTCGTGCGGCACATTAGGCTGCCTAGAGAAGGCCAACTAATCGATTTGAAATTTTCTCCATCGCAGAAAGGCACCGCCAACTTTCTTTCGGATGAACCGAGGGACTAAGATGCCGAAGGCTATCACGCTCCAATTGCGTTCCATTTGTGAGATAATTAAGGCTGCCGAAGAATGAGGCCCTGGGAGACGGCGGACTCTCATCTGCTTAGCAATATGGGGGACAGTGCACTCCGGAACACAGAAAGAATAGAGTGAACGAAACGGGGCAATAATTTTATGTTAGCATCTGCCACAGCATGGCTGGACAAAGCTTTTTCATGTCTGCTGGGTGCTCTTTTGATTCTAACTTAATGTCGGGCGCTTTTTTTCTTGCTTGTCGGGGGTATCTAATTATATGTCATGTGCAGCGATTTCTGCGCGTTTGACAGCGTACAGGGAGCGCTGGCATCACTGAGGATTTAAGCGAGCTTGGGGACGAAAAAAACAGCGGTGTCGTCTCATGCGCTGCGCATTTGGCTGCGTTGAAATGCGTCATCCGCGCAAAATATCCAACCAGACTGGCTAAATTATTTCAATACCGATCGATAAAGCGGTTTGGCAAAGGTATCATTAGACGACAGGTTCTGTGCGGGCGCGTTTTTCAGTGATTGGAATATTTCCTCCATAATACTGAACTTAATAGCAGAAGCTTGCAAACCGTACGGATTGCGCGACTGTAGATATTTTATTCTGCTGTTGTAATATATTTCTTTTATTTCGATATAATGCCAAGTGGTGGTTGTCTATATACCACCTTTCCCGCCACCTGTAAGAATGGAAGCTTGGTTTTTAGTTCTGAAATTACTGCTACGACACTTTCTGTAAGCACCACTAATAACCCTTTAACCAGGGAATGCATTATAGATCCCTAGCTTGAAGTTCATGAAGCTGCAAGGGTTGTGACAAAGTAAAGGGCACTTGCGCGAGAAGGACCGAGAATCGGGCAGAACGTTCAGAAGAGGGGATTCGTGAAGGCACGGCGGCCGCGGATCGAGCACCACAAGGGTATGGGAAAGTCGCGTGGCGCATTTCATTTACTTCGGCTGCTGACGGTGACGAAAAAAGACGCATTGATGTGGCAGCACGATTACTGGATATGCACTCGTTTGCAATGCGTCGGTATTACCCCTGACAGGAGATGAAATTTCATGAGGTGAGAGCTAGTATTTCCGCTCTTGACTTTCTTGTGCGACAAAACGCAGCACCGGTGCCGTCTGGTTAACGCACGAAGGCGAGTATCCTATCGCGTCAGGAGGCACCGAGCACGCTGTCACTGCCAGTTACTGGAGGAATCGGAAGCGGGCGCCAAAGTACGAAACTAAGCGCTGTATTTTCCTCCCTCGGTGCGTTAGTTTTAATTACAGTGAGCAGTAGGTAGATTTACAGGTTTGCATGGCCACTGCTAGCATCGATTTCATCTACGTTGTTGTTTGGGTACCCATCTTAGTCCGCACGGTGACCAACGGTTTCGTTCGCACGTCCTTTTGCAGAACAGCGGCGTTCCAATGGCGTTCCTCAGGCAAGCTGTCCTCCTCGTCGTCCTCGTCGGCGCCTGCTGGGCGCACCCCGATGGCGCCCCCGCGTCGGCCTGCGCCACCATGAACCCCGAGCACAATGACTCCAAGCACGAGGAGGCGGGTCCCTCCACGCCCTACACGCTGGTGCAGGACAAAAAGGACTTCAAGGCCGGAGACACCGTCGCCGGTGAGGGCAGCGCTCTTGCTTGGAGACACCGCTTCTGGTAGCTAAGCTATCCGCGGCATTCCGTGCAAAACACAAGTGCCGAATCTGAACGGGTTATATATTTGGTTCGCGTGGTCGGTCAGCAATGTGCTTTTCCGTTGATATGCTACAATAGTATCTTCACTCGAAGCCATGTTGTCCCGATAGTCCGCCGCACAGAAAATGCCTGTTATGATGCCAGACTGACGCGTCTCTATGACAGTGCGCATCTGTTAATCCAGTCGGTGGAAAACATTGGCCGGCTGTGACGTAGAAATAAACGTGTGGTGCGTGGCAGAAGTGAATTACGCATGAACGGAGGTAGCAGCTTGCAGTAGCTGCTTAAACATGTAAATGGTTTAACTGAAAAGAGCGGGCCATAAAAGCCACAAAAAAGGTACTACAGCATTTCCTCTATACCCTCAGATGGCTCCTCTACTTTGGCATCGCAAAGTAAAGAGCAATGTTTGGTTCCTGAGGGAATGGCATGTGTACTTGAGGTAGGAAGAAGCGATTTCGAGCACCGGCAAACACGCAAAGTTCTGTAGGAGCCCCGCATCTGATAGTAGCAGTTTCGATTAGTGATTGTGAATGCTCACTTAAATTGAAATGCATATGACAAGAACAAAACCAAAATGCACAGAAAAATAGGTACGTCATGGAGTGGTGTGTGAGGTTTAAGGACCATCAGCTGCGTATGAACCCATTTCATTACAAAAACTTTCGAAGAAAATTATCAAAAATGTTGGAGGTGCATCGCTGGTCACTTGTTATGAATAGATTGTTATTCAGAAGAAAAAAATGACAAGAGATAAAAGAAGTAAACGCGTCTCTTATGACAGCTCATGAGTAGGAAACACAGGAGCAACATAATTTCAACTCATCTTCTTGTACGGAAGAGCTCTCCATTCGTTCATTATCTAAAAATTAGGAAAACAAGTAAGGAAACTACCAAGCGCTGCTAAACAAGCATAACACGAAAATTCCTATCTATCGTTAGCGCTTACGGTTATGACAAGGGTGCTTCATGTGAAACACTCGTTCATTACTGGCATCAATTGATTATATGACGTCACGACTCTGAATGCAGCGCCGTCGTCTCATAATTTCTCTTTTCTTGTGCGGCAGTTCTTTTCAGTCCCTTTGTTCTTAAAAAAGACCACTGGCTGCTTGGTCTGCCGAGCTCGCAAAACAGTGCTTAGTTAAGCTCAAAAAGTGAGTGCGTTGCAACTCAGGGGCGAATTGTAGTTTTCGGGAGAGGTCTGGGAAACCGGCAGAGAAATGGGTTGCTGCACGTTCTTCGCTCATGGAGCGAGAAAGGGAAAAGGAAACGGTCTTATTTTGGTGTTTAACAAATTTGAAGGCAGACCTTAGTAGCCTTACGGAAGAGAGAGACAAAGAGTGCCACAAGTGAAATAAGTCGGAACAAACTTTGTTCATCTCAATGTGCAATACTTTGCAGTGTACTGATTCGGACAAAATCTTGCTAGTGGCGCCTGGTATGATGCTGTGTTGTAGCGCGCGTATCGCCCAAGGGGAACGTGGGTTATTCCATGCTTACGACTCCAATTGTGAAAGAACATCGGGCCTTTGGGACAATGTCTTTCTAGCGAAACATAATGGCTACAGAAAGAAAAAACGCTGGTATACTAGAAGCAAAGGAGTTATTGCGAATGGTTTGCGAAGGAAATATTGCGAATGGCCCACTTTCATTTAGCAACCAATTGCAAGGCCTCTCTAGAAAAAAATAAAAACAGAGTGCAATGTCGCCCGAAAAATGTAGCATCATCTAGAAACGCGCCACCGCAAATAGGCGGCGAAAATGGTATGTGCACCGAGTGAATTTTCAGCATGAATTATGGGCCGAAAGCAGCTTAACCTTGACTGAGCAAGCAGGACGTGATGACGGACACCGGCGTTTATATCCATCACTGCAGTGACCCTGTCCGGCGCTCCCTTCAAGGGTTTCTTCATTAAGGCCTTCGATGATAAGAACAAGGAGATCGGCCAGTTCGAAGCCAGCGGGGAATCCAAGCCCGTGACCGAGTGCTCCGGTGTCACGCACACTAACTCCGCCGAGAAGACCGCCGTCAAGGTGCTCTGGAAGGCGCCTGCTGGTGCTAGCGGCCATGTTCAGTTCAGGCAAGTGGCTTTTTGAGAACGGTCATTCATGCGTTAGGGAACTACGGCTTCGATAGATAGGACCTCTTGTTCAATTTGACTTCGTTTTCTGAGAGCGGCCTACAGGCGACATCACTGTTTTCAATTTGTTGTTGTTGTTGTTAGCCTATCAAAAGATGGCGCATACCCACACTGGGGTACCGGCCGAAAATCGGGTGGCTATTTTCAATTTTCACTGCAATTAACTAGCAGGTCAATCATTTTTGTCATCGTCGGTGTCCAATGACCAACGAACGCATAGCAAAGAAGGAAGCTCCTTACGAGAACAGTGTGAGGAGCTGCTAGATTATAAAGCAAGCACCGGCAAACAAAACTGCAAAACCGTGAACATTTTCTTCGCTTTAACTTTTTCATAAAAAACGAGAACGAGAAATATTTATTTATTCATTTATTTATTGAATACTGCGGACGTGCTGCATATCCAAGCAGGAGACGGAAATACATAACGGGGAAAAGCAAAGCAGGTGCGATGCTACCGAAAAATATATATGCCACAAAATAAACAATGCAAAAACACAATTCAAAACGCGGTTACATTGCAGCTACTAAGCCAGCAGTGAAGATATCAAGAATGATTAGAAAGCAAAGGAGATTTCTCTGGTAGAGCATTCCATTCAGAAATTGTTCTTGGAAAAAATAAACATGTATGTACTTGTGCGTGCAAAAATAGGTTCCAGGCTAAGGGTATGCTTGTGGCGCGAGGCTCGTCTAGAAACACTAGCGATGTGATTTTCGGGTCGAATACCAAGTCGAGAAAAGTACAATGAACGAAGGAAATTGAGACGGGCTTTCTTTTTTCTATCTGCAAGTGGTTCTAAGTCTGCAACTTTCAGCATGGCAGAAGGAGTGTTTAGACGCCAGTAACGGTTGAAAATAAGCGAGCCGCAAGATGTTGCATTTTTTTCTAGTTTTTCGGTGTCATCGGTAGTGTAGGGGTTCCATTCAATGCAGGAATATTCGAGAATTGGCCTTTTTATCGATTTATATGCCTTCAGTCTCAGGCAACTAGGGCAACCGCCCATCCGAATCATGAGAATTCCTAACTTGTTGCGGGCGGAGGAACTTATATTAACGATGTGTTTCGTCCATTTCAGCCGTGACGATATTGTGACACCTAGACACTTGTATTCTTTTACATCTCTGATGGCATTTTTATTTATGTTGTATGTAAAATTAAGTTGCGTAGTCTTTTTAGTGATGCAGACAAAAACTGTTTTGTCAAAGTTAATAATCATTTCATATTCATTGCACCATTTTCCTGGTCAGACACAGATTTGATAGTATTAAATATAATACAATCATCCGCAAACAGCTTTACAGACACAGATGGTTTGAGCGCTTCTGTGAGGTCGTTTACATAGATATTGAAGAGTACTCCACCCAAAACCTATTCTGAGGTACACCTGAGTAAACCACTAAGAATCGAGAGGTGGCTCCATCGATTTAGACAAACTGCTTTCGTTTTGATAAATATGACGTGACTCAATTGATTACGTGATCACAAATGCCTATTAATTTCATTTTTGTTGCTAGTTTATTATTAGGGTCTCTATCAAAGGCTTTGGGGTAATCTAAAAAAATCATGTCGACCTGGCCACCACGATCAAGCACTTTGGCAAGTTCATCTGCAGTGACCACTAGCTGTGTTATTGTAGAGAATCCTCGACGGAAGCCATTTTGCGCTTTGGTCGGTATTCTCGTCTGGTCTAAAAAATCGTTAAGGTATTCGGTGAGTACGTGTTCTAGCACTTTGCAGGTGGTGGAAATCAGTGAAATAGGGTGGTAATTACCAACTTGCAGTCGGTTGCCACTTTTAAAAGCCGGAGCCACGCGGTAAATTTTCCATTTATCTGGTACTATGCCCTATTCAAGAAACCTATTAAATATTATGATGAAAAACTTGGATAATATTTCAGCGTACATTTTAAGAAAGGTAGTGGGAATATTATCGAGGCCGGGGGACTTCTCGGGGTCTAGCCGCAGGAGTAGTTCTGCGATTCCTTCTCTGCTAATAGTAACACTTCTTTCGAGACTGTTCAGACAGCAATCATTAAACGTTGTATTACATTTGGTAAACACGCTTTGGAAGTAAGTATTAAAAGCATCGGCTATCTCCTTTTTATCTGTAATGAGAGAGTCGTTGACAATTATCTTGTCAAGTTTGTCAAGTTTTATAGTTCCTTTGTTTGAGAGAAACTACCAAACTTTACTGGGAATTTTCCGTCATGAAACGACCAAGTGTCTCACCAAAGTAGCGTTGTGTAGATTCTTGTACCTGTGACGCAAGTGTAGCTTTTAGGCACCTAATGATAGAAATGGCAGCGCTTTTTTGTCTCCTATATCGTTTCAGCTTGCGTTTAACGTGAATTATCTCTTTAGTTATCCAAGGAGTTCTCCTATCTACCTTCTTTTTTTCTATCTGGAACAAACTTGTGCAGGCAAAGTTGTGCGCTGTGTCTGAGACTTAAGTGTTTGATATTACGATAAGAGATGTTTCTGCACCCATTTTTTGTTGAGTTTTAATATACCATTCTTGATACGGAATAGTTCATTTCCTGATCACTACCGTCCTTTTCACAAACGTTTCGTTTCAATGTAAAATTTCATTACTGCGACATTTCATCAAAAAAGAAAAAAAGCTTTAGTTGCAGTGGCGTTTCACGAAGCTAACTCACTAGAAATAATTTTGAGCAGGCGAAAAGAACGTGGACGACACCAACCCATTCTAAACTTAGTTCCAATCCCCCAGCTTTAATACTTTGGTACTTAGCTTCTGTTTAACTTCTGTTAATTCCACTGATATTGCCCTTTTACAAGCTCTCACGTAAATCCACATAAAGGTATCACATACCATGAATCCAATCTTTGCAACATGGATTAAAATGAATGAAGGCGTGCACTCTTTTATTTCTGGCTTTCTTATCAGATGCAATTAACACCAATACGTAAAAGGCGGGAACATCGTTGAAATAGAAGTTGTGTTAAATTGTTTCTTTGAAACAGTGCTGAAGGTAGCATGGAGTAAAATTATGGGTTTGATTTAGGGGAGTTTAACGTCCCAAAGCGACTCAGGCAGCGAGGGACGCCGTAGTGGAGGGCTCCGGATAATTTCGACCAGCTGGGGTTCTTTTAACATGCGCTGACATCGCACAGAACACGGGCCTCTATCATTTCACTTCCGTTGAAATCCTACCGTCGCGGCCGGGATCGAACCCCGTGGCAAAGTTAATGGTTTAGGAAGACAGTGGAATGTTCGGCGACAGGTTGGGAAAGTTGGCTGCTTTACTGGTTTGGAAAGCTTGTGGAAGAATGACCTTGTGATGCATTTACGATTTTAATAGTTTCTGGTTTTGTGCTGTCGGCGCCAATGTAGGCAATCGATATCTGTATTCATCCTTCGCTGAATTCGCTTGTAAGAAACGACTTTTTATATTTCGTCTCTGTGCTGCCTGATAAGTATAGTACACCCGTGATGCAGGCATTCGAATGTAACCAAACTTTCTTTCCGACCACTAAATGTTTTATTTATTGCAAGTGTCAACGGATTATATTTCACATAAGTCATCAGAACAAATATTTTAATGCGTAGTCCTTTTGGCCTTCCCAAAGGTTTCACTACACGGCCGCACTAACCAGCAGGAATACACTGCGACGTTCTAGAGCCGCAAATAGTACAATCGAGGCGACATGGAAGACGCGTAACGAAAAGAAAGATTTTCCGCTGCGTATCTCACAGGCGTGCAGCAACAGCCATGTATGGACACCATGCTACGAGTACATGCACAGAAATATATGTTGGTTGCCTTTCCCGCATGGTAGTTTAACAACGCGCTTTCCTGGAGAATAATCGGATGTTTTGCCAGCTTCGAGAAACCCTTGAAATCGGATGACGAGTCAAGAGAGTAGACATTGTTTGGACGAGGGAAGTGCACTGTGAAAGGAGTGTGCCCGCCTCTATCTGTTAAGACGCAAGTGCAGTGCGCATTTAAGGCTACGGAATAAAAATGAAACGCCCCCCTGTTCACGCCGAAGCCCCTCGCACTAATCAGAAGACGCGTACCGTCCGTCCTCGTTCACGATGAGGTGCATTTGCGGTCAATCTCACCGAGCTTGAACAAAAAAAGGAAGATGTGACTCGTTGTAGGCGCTTCTAAAGGCCCTGTCAAATTCAGAAAGCCGTGTCATAAGCTACACTGCAGCGAGCCTTATGCAGTGGTCCTCATGTTACTTTCTCGCGCAATTAACACGCAGAATGAATAAAAAATTGCAGAGGACACTCAAGCTTCTCTTAAGGGTATGACGCGATAGAGTAGTGGGCTAGGCTTTCCATTCTGAGCAGTTTGACACCTTTGTACGCATTTCTTAAATTGTTCTTATTAGTTAATGGATAAATTAAATACCGGAAATTGTCTTACTTAGCATCATCAAGAACTGGCTTTTCATTCTTAGCATTTTGACACATTTTAACCCCCTTTTTCTAAGTTTTTGATGTTATCTTTTCTCTAATTCCTCAATTAATAAATGGTTTCATTAACTCGTCATCGCCTATCACACACCAATCAGTCGTGAATCACTAGAACCACAAATTACTATGATACGATTTTTTTACGCAGCCCCCGAATATAGGCCGCCGGTTCGAATCCCTGCCGCAAGCTAGGCTCTAACTTAACTAGAAAGTTTATGGTGCACGAAATGCTGATTGGTATGACACCATGCAAAACATCCGACGGCCTTTCAACCGAACGAGCTGTATACGGTGTCGCGTAATAATAAACTAACTCTCCCGGGATGACATGATATGGACTACTAGAGCGCCGTCGTCGCCACTGATTATGTCGCAGACGCGCTTTAAACATGGCGGTAAAACAACGGTTGAACACAACCTGGACGGCGTCACTGTCTCATCCTCTTGTCATCGCAGGCGTCGCCCTCGCGCTCCTGCTTGAGATGAATTCACACAACGGACTGAATCGCAGATCTCGAGGCCGAAACGTGCATCACGTGACTTGAAGTCACAGATTAAGGCCGGCCAACCCGGGCTCGCGGATGAAGCGGACGAAACAAGGCACTTTTTCGCTTTGGGATCTAATGTTTTCATCCGTCATGCGAATGCTTTTAGCACGCGGATGGCCCCTTAACGTGACGTCACGGATTCGTGCGCGGCCTGATACGTCGTGTGAGTTCACCTTTACTATCGACGTGGTCACTTGGGTTACGTGCGATCGTCTTTAACTCGTAGGAGTTTTGTCACCATTCAAGATCGTTCGAAGACCGGCACAGCGCGCTTCCGTTCGCGGTACCCCGGTTGTTTTAGAGTGCACACAGATGAATACAATTTGCCCGGAAAGTTCCGGAACGTTGGGCTTCATTTTCGGCGTCATGTTCGGCCTCAGGCTTAGACCATGTTCCCCCCGGATCACCAAGACTGAAAGCTAAAAGTCTGCCATGCTTAATCTCCTCACCGATCAAGCGTAGAGATGCAGGTGTCAAGTAGTGCGGCTCAGACTTAACTGTGCGCAATCTGGCAGGGACGAATTCCAGGTTGTGAGCCTATCCTCACCTTTAGTTTCTGGTTGTCCCATGCCACAATCCAAATCATCTTTTCCTGGTCGAAAGCCAACATGGTGGCAGCAATATATCGCAACGCTGCAGTGTTTCTTCCTTCTGCACTTTCGCATGGTGCACAAGGGAGAAACACTGCAACGAAACTACGGGTTTTAACGGACCTCTCGGAATCTGTCATTTGAGCATCCGTCGATTACTTCCTGCCGACTGCATAAGGCACCTTGCACCATAATTTAAGAAAACCTTCAAGGTATGGCGGAATGAATGTGGCGTTGCGAGAAAGACCAGAACAGCTTTGTTTTTCTTACTCTCCTGATGCGAATATGTTGAAGCGTAGCCTCGTGCTTCAAAGCAGGCCTTACATTTGACTGTGTTTGTCTCTCTTGATGCACTGCAGGGCAACTGTGGTCGTGACCTACCAGAAGTACATTAGCGGCCTTCACAGCACCGTGGCTTAAGCTCCGTCCTACCAGTCATAGCTACTGATGTTTGCCAGCGCACCAGCTTTCTGGCATACTTCCGTCCTCCACCACCACTACCAAGAGTAAAAAAAAAATATGTGCAAGTCTTGCATCTTAAATAAAGTGGCGCAGGGCTCACGAAATCTCATTTGTTCGAGTCTGTTATCTTCACCGTCAGCAGCTGCTACCGTACAGAACATTCAGGAAGAAAAGATGCCGAGAAAAGCTACCGAGCTTCTCGCCGTCTTCTGAAAAAGCGACGGCGATCGCTGTCCACTCTTCATGAATGGGCCCACTGCACGGTGCCCAGTCCCGATGGAAAGCGGGATACCTTCGGGGTTCACCTTCGACAGCGTCCACTACTAACCCATGACCGAACGAACGTTACTGCGGTACAAGACGTTGACACAAACTGAAAACAACAGAGCAGTGACGTTCTTTCGTCACGAACCGCCACCAATCAGCCCAGCTTGCTGCTTTGCTATTACTATGTCCACACCCCGTCACTGGCGGAGGCGGAAGCATTCGCATACGACCCACGGCTCTGACGACAGCGTCGTTTGTTTACTCTTTGTGCACCCGACTGTTCCAGGCATGGGTCATTGCACGAAGGATGGTCATTGGTGAATTGCTGGTAACAGCTGCGTGTTGCTTTTCACTTAGTTGGCTTAAACGTACGGGTGAGTTATTTATGCGCAAACGCAGAATTGCTTTCTAAACGCAGTAGTGCGGGTACATGGCAGCGCCAAGGCGTTGCGATGACCTGCGCTAGATGCACGATGCACGAGCTCGCTGAGCTGAATGTCGCGGGGAGAGAGAGAAAGTGAGAATATTTAATTCTGCCACGCCTAGTCTGACAAGAAATACCGGTAACTGGGTTAAGACACAGGAGCGAAATTGGGCGATGATATATAAGAGCAAAAAACTGTAAGTGAGGATTCAGCGCTGATACCCGAGTAGTACGAAAAAATTATGGGAACAACAGCTGGGCATTGCTCGACTTCGAACAGCTTTAAGAACTTTGGCAATCTTCTCATACTACGGTCTAAAGATTGCGCTACTTTCAAGTTTCGGTAGCACATTGGGTTTCCTGGAAGTGATTTTACTGAAGAAGGTGCTCTTGGCATGCCAGAATGGATTCTGAATTAATGACATTAAGCGATTTACGGGTTAGCAGTAACAGCGAGCTGGGCGAGCACCAACTGTTATAAACGAGTTGGGACGGAAATACTGCAACCATTTTTCTTTTGTGCCGCGGGTGTAAAGTAACGACGTCGATGGAAAGGAATCGTATGGGGAGATACCAGCGACGCTTAGTACCAGCGTTGTTAGTGATGCGAATAATTTTAGTTGAAGAAATATGAATTTGATTTTGATTTAATTTAATAGCGCAAGGAGAGCTTGGCTACAGGAGTGTCAAGTATGATGGGTTTAATCCACGAAAGGGGCCATAGACCACTTTGACAGACTTTTAACCTCACAGAAACCAAGCGCAAGGCCAGGAGAACGTACCTATCTATTGAAAAACTGGTGGTGGCTACGCGGTGGCATTGCAGATCGAACCAGCTGAACCGCGTGCAACGTGTTTTCAATGCTCGGTGTGTCCGTTTCAAAAATTGTACGCAGTGGAGTAAAAGCTCGACTCGCGAGTGCACGAGAGAAAAAAAAGACATCTTTAAGTCGTGGTACCTCGTGCTCGCAGGTGGCTTGTTCTAAACTGAAGTATCAGTTTGAATAGCCCAAACAGTCGTTAGCGTCATACTTTGTAAGAAGAACGTAACGTAGTAACACGATCGAATAGCCTAGTAACAACACACACACACACACAAAGACAGGTTTAGCTGAAAGTGAGAGCAGGATTTAGAGCATATTCTTTGAGGCTGTAGTAAATATGACGTCATCTTAAACAGCAGACATGTGTACGGCACCGGCGGAAACAGGCGAAATGGTGACATTTGTGAGAAGCTTCATTTTTGAACAAAGATTGGCCCTGTCAGCCAGAAAGCGTCTAGTAATCCTTTTTCCTCTTCCAGCCGCTTTCCAATGGCCACGAAGTAGCCTTGTTCGCTGCATATCCTACTCTTTGCCGCTACGTGGCGAACAGTACAGGAGCAAAAGTGAAGCACGCCCTTCGCAAGCCCGTCTATCTGCGAAGGTGCACTGCCGGCAGCCGTATGCGATCGAAGCGCAGTTGGCAGCAGTCGCGCTGTGTTCGTGTGCCCGCGTATTGACTACCACGAGAGCTGGGGCCTGCTCCAAGTGAGATGGCAGGGAGGGTTCTCGCTGTATTGATCTCCTGGCCGTCTTTCGGTTTTGACGAGGGATAGGGTACGACCCTGAACAAAGGGTCGCAAGCTTAGATGCGTTCTGAGGGGCTACTGCTTCTTTAAGCAGACACGTGAGACTGTCTACAGTGCGCAAAACAGAATACGCCCAACACTGCCTTCGAGACCATTGCATAAAAACAGTTCATGAGTTAAAATGGGGCCCGTTTAGCTTTGTAAGTCTTGGCAATGATCTCGTGTAAAACGTAAGGTTTTAGTCAAATTGTTGTTTCTTATCTCCACATTTATCTCCGGAATTATCTCCCGAAGTGTATGAATTAGTTATCCGGCAGCTCACATATCTTTTTATTTCTCAAACTGCTGACGAAGCGTCGCGTCGACACTTTTCCTGGTGCCGTAAAGATTTAGGAATTGAACGCGGCATTCAGTGAACCCAATGGACGACATCATCGAGCAACGTCACTTGCCCGTTAACGCTTCCAAAAAAAGTATAATGTGTTGATGCAGTTTGTCTCAAAAGAAAAATTGGTGTGCAGATCTGGCGCTTACAACGCTAGTAAACTTAGAGCGTGTGTGGATGGCAAGTCATTTGCCCGCTCTTGTTCTCACACAAGAATGAACTGCGGTGGTCTCTTGTTCACGTTAGCCGCAATCTTTACACTGGCGACAGATTACATACCTCGGCATGAATGCACATTGCTGGGGTACCACCGTGTATACCAAACCTGCGTGGGTATTGTAGGCTGTGTATATTAGAGCCTGAGTTAAACTTTTAAGCAACTATCGTAGTTCGCTAATCGCGGAGTAACGTGTTGAATATTAGCAGAGCTAAACCAACCTTAGTTATTTTTTTGAACTTTACGATGGAATGCTCTTCCCTCGCCATATGCCTGGACCACTCCTGACCCCTTACCTCTGTTACTACAGCTGTAGCTCGTCTATTTAATTCTCGTTAATTCGGAAATAAGGATAGTACGAACCGCCTGCTCGGTTCCGGCCGGCGCGTATATTAGTCAATGCAGTCACACGCTCGCTAATTCGGACGCTGTGGGTCTCACACCGGTAATTCGAATGGGCTCTGGAAGGAAGGCCGCGTCGAAGCATGGCCGGCGCGGCAAAAGGTCGTCGAAGTAGCCGTACTGAAAACCTGCGTTCCATGCTGCAGATCCGCTCGCGCACCTCTGACGCGCGCTCAGCGGCAGGCACATCGATGAATGGGCAGCTGCGCCTCCGGGATGTCCAACCGTTAAGTTTCCTTTTTTTTTTTTTTAGAGTCGCGCCAGTCCGCTGTGAAGGCGGCTCGACCAGTCAGCACCAGCCAGCCAACCTAAACCAGTTGAGCACAGCATAGAAAGCTAGCTCCGCTGGATGCCTTTTTCCCTCTCTTTCTCTCACTGAAGTGCGCTAATACTGCGCAATAGCAGCGCACTCATCACGCGCCGTTCTCTGTTAGTGCACTGAAGCCTCCTCCCACGTAACGGGGCCGCTTATGATAGCTGTGACGCGGTTGCTGTGGAGCTCGGCCGCGTAGCACCGTCAGTGATGGCGGAGGCCCTTAGAATTATGAAGCAGTTCTCCCTCGATGCTCCCGACAGTATGCACGGAATAAAGCATTGATGGAAACGTAATAAATGGTCACTGCCGTGCTGCTCTCATCTCGAAACCTGGCAACAATTGCCTAGTCTTTCACCAAATAAATTTCATCATCATCATCATCATCATCATCATCATCCTGACTACGCTCACTGCACAGCAAATGCCTCGCCCATGCCCCTCCAATCAACCCTGTCCTTTGCCAGCTGCTCTCACCGTATCCCTGCAAACGTCTTAATTTCACCCACCCACCTCACTTTCTGCCACCTCCTGCTACGCTTGCCTTCCCTTGGAATCCACACCGATAACCTTAAAAAACCATCGGTTATCTTTCCTTCACATTACGTTCCTTGCCCAAGCCTATTTCTTCCTCTGGAATTCGATTAGGATATCATTAACCCACGTTTGCTCCCTAACCCACTCTGCCCGCTTCCGGTCTCTTCATGTTGAGCCTATCATTTTTCTTTCCATATCTCGATGCGTTGTCCTCAACTTGCGCTGAACACTTTTTTGTAAGCCTCCACGTTTCTGCCCCGTAGGTGAGTACTGGTAAGATACAGGTGTTGTATACTTTTCTCTTGAGGGAAATTGGTAAACTGCCACTCATGATCTGAGAGAACCTGCCATATGCATTTCACTCCATTCTTATTCTAGTCATTTCCCTCTCATGATCCGGATCAGCTGACACTACCTGCCCTAAGTAGAGGAGTTCCTTTACCACTTCTAGCACCTCGCTACAAATTGTGAGCTGCTGTTCTTTCCACTGATTGTTGAGCACTACTTTGATTTTCTGCATGTTAATTTTTAGACCCACCGTTCTTATCTGTGTGTCTAACTCATTGATCAGGCTTTGCAGTTCATCCGCTGAGTGACTGATATAGCTGCGTACACCGGTACTCAATTGTTGGGAAGAAACATGGAGACTAACGAAAATGGTTAATCTTAAATTAAGGATAATGTAGCAATAAATGCAACGAAATATAGTAATTGTATCGTTAAGAGAAAGGAAGTGAGCACATTGGACCAGGGATCAAAAGGGGATTAATGAAATCCTAGTCGAAATGAAAGAAATGGGATGAGCAGGGCATGTAATGTCAGGGGAATTTAATTTAATTTATCGGTGGTTGAGGATAAAGGACTGCATTTTAAGAGAAGGCCAGCGTAGGAGGAGGCGGTGGTGGCCGGATGAAAATAGAAGCAGGGGGGGGGGGGGGGGGATAAGGTGGGCGCAGTTGGCACAGGACCGGGTTAAAGGGTGAGGCCTTTCTTCTGCAGTGGGTGTAGTCAGGTTGAGGAGGACGACAATGATGGTGAGACCAAACAATGTTTCAACCCATGACAGTACTGATAGGTGCCATCCAATTAGCGTTAAGGCCTACTGGTCCACTGTTAAAAAAGAAGTTTGGTGTTGTAGAATATAAGAAAAATAATGCTGCTTTTGATTTCAGTGCTTTTCTTGATATGTGATCTTGTCGCTCTTCTATGCTTGTGTTGTGCCATTTTTGCTTGTTATCTTTAAATGCATATTTTGTCCCACTCCACTATAAAACGCAAATGACCCGAGAGAAAAGAATAAACTAGCAAAGAAATTGTAGTTTGTTTAATTATGCAATTTTAGATTATATATTTGACAGTTGTACTGTAGCCATTTGTATTCTTTTCGCATTCCATTCGCTTCGTATTTGAAGTAGTACTAGTAGAAAACATTTATTCCAAAAAGGTAGGATAGAGAGGCGAAAATACATATTTTGGGTGGAGTCCTTATTTCAGGACCCCAATGTCCACCGTAGTTGCTCTTGCTTGGGATATCAGCTTTCGCGGCGTCGCCAAGTCAGAGCTGAGCAGGGCAGACTCCCACTGTTCCTCGGAGTGATGTTTGTCTAGTTCGGGGGGCTTCGGATCGGAGCAGCCCCAAGTTACATGATATGTTGTTGGAATTCCGCCACACCAGGGGCAGATTCTGTCATATATTTCGGGGAAGATGATGTAGTACTTGTGTAGGTTAGGAAAGGTGTTCGTATGTAGCTGTCGCCATTCCCTCGCCTCTGCCGCCGTTAGCTTACGGTGTGGTGGGGGATAGACTTGTCTTTGTGTTCGGAGAAGGAGGTGCTCGCCGTACGTAGAGGGGAGAGGGGTGAGGTGTGAGGTCGGGGAGGAGTGCACAATAACTTCCTTACAGCGACATCCACGGCGTGTTAGAACACTGACTACTGTGCACCCCACTCTGGGTGCCTCATTCCTCTATCTAATATACTCTTTCAAACATCCGTTCCGACGTGGGATTTCTGAACATAAACTTGCATATAGACGCGTGCGTGTACCAGAGTGCGCTGCAGACGAGCGTGCTCTTCTTTACTTCGTAAATATAATTACCTCGTTAAAGCAATAAAAATTACTCCGGCAAGTATTACGAGGCCTTCTAGACTTTCAACGAGGTCCGGAGATACTCGACAAGGGCGTCAAGAAACCGAAGTGCGCAACCCAGTAATCTTAACGGAAACGGAAACAACGACAACACCCAGAAGTTTGTGCCAGGGACACCTAGAGGAAATGAAAGCACAGGCAGTACACCGAGTTTCTTGAACAAGAAGCATAACGTCTGGGGCAAAGACAACCCGCTCATGACGGGCGCTCAGTCGATGCTTGAGAGTCATTTAATAGCCCGTTTGGATGCGTGTGTTCCGTTTGAGACGGACTTTCTTTCTCAAAAGACTTCAGTATAGAACAGTCACTGCAGCGGACTTGATAAGAGAGCATGTGCATTATTCCCATGATGAGGGGTAAGCATAACACCCATGGCTTAAATACGAAGCGTCGTTAATGTTGACGTCTGAGTTCTTTCGTATTTGGTTTCAAGTTAAACATTTTACATAATAATATTAAGCTGGCTGGGTTATGAAATTTCCGCCGGAGCACGTACACTTTAATTATTTGAGGTGCCACTAATATAGGACTCTTCTTAAGTCCACTCACCAGGAGAGCTGAGCCCTTTTCTAGAAAACTGATGACGCAAGGAAAGCCTGCGGTGGAAGACAGGGGAAGTTTTACAGCATGCGACCCGCAGACATAAAAGGACGAAATATGGAAAAGCGACTACTGCTGATATTTTATATCAAAGGCGGGCCTAGAGGACTCCCTCTGCCGCGAAAATGGACACCAATGTTTTAGTGCTGCAAGGATGGCGTGACTGTCTGTTCGTAACCACAAAAGAAGCGTGGACCACTTCCGGCAAGGTTTACGAGTACGCTTGTTAGTTTGGATGCGCCGAGTTATAACCATACCCAGCAATTTTGGACAAGAGAATTTTTGATTGGGAAACCGTTTATAAACGCAATGTTTTCATATAATGTGAGATTTCACTATAAAAATCAACATATCCGCAGATCACCCGACGGCAGCCTTGCCTTTGTTTTTCTATTCACGTTATTGCTGTCGTCAAAAGCGTTCCCCTTTGGCTTTCTATGGCAGTTTTTCTTCGATGCGATCGCTGGAAACAATGAGAAAAAATATTTTGCTACATATCATAATATTGGACCATCACCTTCAATATCTCCATAGTAGTGTCTTAAAATTTTGCAATGCCAAAATTTTTGCCCCAGAAAGCTGGACTTGTGAGCTATACAAAAGCAACCGCATGGAGAGATGAAACCTGTCATCGATGTCATTGGAAGACAAATGGCAAAAACTAAAGGCATCGAAATGAATCCGCAGCGAGTTCTTGCCGCTTCCGCTCGCACTTCGAAGTGAGGCTTGTGTGCAAGAGGTTATTTCGCGGTCGGAGTTGTGGTACCAAGCTCCATTTTTATGTGGCAAGGGTCCAATGAAGCAATAACGTTCCGTCCATCCCTGTCGACAGTAGTGTGCACCATTTTCAGATATGGCTTGAGAGCGTACAGGGTTAGCCTGTGCGCGTGGCCTTTATTGGCGCTGACACTGGGAGGATAATGGATTTGTTGCGCACCTAGAACAAGCACTGAAGGCGAGCTGGTAACTGACCGTTGGAGAACCACGCGCCCGGCTGGGTACACACCAGGCATTCGGCTTCGGCCGCTTTCTTACACTATGCGGTGAACTCCAGGGTTCTCGTTTTTTTCGCGACCGCAGGCTGACAGAGAAGAGAGGGCGCATCTGTTGTTGAGAGCGTGGCTTTGCTCGAGGAAGGGCTTCATTGCTCTCCGTTCAGCAATTTCTTTATTCCGCGCTTGGCCGCCTTGCTCGGCCGTATTATTTAATTACTAATTTTCGCCGAAGAGGTCACTGCTCTCTAGCGTTTGCAAGACAGAGTTCTCTGTAGGCCACATTTGCTGAGGGCATTAAACATCTCAGGCTCAACTGAATGGAAGTGTTTGCTCTCCTTATATAGCATATGGTACATTTTTGCCCGCAAAAAGCGAAGAATCAGCAAAAGCAGTTCGCGGCCGTGAACATATATTTGCTTTTTCTTCCTCAGACACAACATTAGGACTGCTTATCTAAGAATCTTTTTTTGCATACTACTGAGCAGTGTACTGGGAAGCTAAATTTCTCATTCGGCTTTAAGCTAGGATGACGACCTCAATGTTCAAGTAATGAACGGTAATCTCACAGCTGACATTACGGAATGTGCATTAGAAGCAGGCTGTACGATAGGTAGATAGGTTACGGCAACCCCTCTCAGGAGACGAAAGATCTGATTAAGAAACGCAAAAACATGAAAGGCTGTAACCCACCGAGACAATATGACTGGCCGAGCTATCGAAGCTAATTAATGATCACAAGGTAACTGATATAAGGAAGTTGAATAGGAAGAGATTCGAGCATGCTGTAAAGAGCGGAGGTAGCCTAAAAGCGGTGAAGAGGAAACTTGGCACAAACAAAAATGAGATTTACGCGTTAAAAGATAACGAGGGGCAATGCCACTAGCAATACGAATAAGATAGTTAATCTAGTTCATAAGTACTACAGAACTTTATAAAGTAACCATTGTAATCAGGACATTGATGAGAGAGGCCGTAGCGCACAACAATGAAAAATCCGGCCAGTAACGAAAGAGAAACCAATTGAAACCATAGGAGTATTGCAAAGTGGGAAAGCAGATTTTGAGAATCAGGCAACAGCGGATCTGTTCAAGGATGGAGAGGAGATAGTGGTAGAAAAACTAGCCCCCCCCCCCCCCCCCCCCTGTATACGCAATGCATCATCACCGGGAGCGTACCAGTAGTTGAAAACTTCATCTTAATTCATAATGAAGAGAACGTCACAAACTCGACAAATTACATACCGGTTAGCTTACTGGCCATTGCCTACAAGGTATTTCCGGAGATTATCGCTAAAAAACTGAGGACAGCATTTAACTTCCGTCAACCGAATTACTAGGCAGGCTTTCGTGAAGGCTGCATGACAATATATCATATTCAGGGCATCAGTAAAGTGACAGAGGAATGCGGAGTATATAACCAAACTTTGTATATCGCCTTTATAGATAAAGAGAAAGCATTTGATTCAGTCGAAAGCTAAGCAGTCATGAAGGCATTACGGAATCAGGGTGTAGACGAGCCTTACGTAAAAATACTGTAAGATGCCTATAAAGGCTGCCCAGCAACCATGGTCCTCCATAAAGTCAGGAATAAAATTCCATTAACGGAGGGTGTCAGGAAGGGAGATACTATCTCGCCAATGCTATTCACCGCCTGTTTACAGAAGGTATTCAGACGCTCATCAGCAGGATTACAACATCAACCTAGATTAGGTAGCAAAATGCAAAAATAAAACAGGCGCAAATATGACAGAAAACAAGGCATTCGAACACACATAAGTAGCAGAACAAGCACTGATGAAAGTTTGCATCACGTTATACCTCGATAATAAGAAATTCCAGAAGTTAAACCTGTGCAGTGTGTGTTGTTTTAAGACAGCGGTTCAGGTGGTCCAAAATAATCAGAAATGAACTTTTGTTGTCCGCAATAAGTACACGTATTGTATAAAATTAGGTTTTATTTAACGAAAATCTTGTCCTGTTCGTATTTATGATGTATTCGTTAGAAATGAGAGGTACAGGAATCAAATTTGTTGTGAGCCTCACCACGTAAAGGCCTAGATTATCTTTAATATCTTAATTGCTCAATTGTGAAAGGTTTGCAGTGACGAATAATGATGACTGACAGTGTTGCCCCGCGTCAGTATGCCGCATGAGAACAAATGAATGTATGGTACACTGGCATTAGGGTAGATGCAAATAAGGAAGGATGAAATTTAACGAGGTGACATTCTATAAGCAGTTTTTTTTCCTGGGGGGGGGGGGGAGGGGTTCTGGGGGGGGGGGGGGTGGAGGGGAGCTATGTGATGGCCATATATGAGATTTGTGGAAAACCTGTTTCCCCCCTGACTTTCGACTCGGCCGACGACCTTCATCATCGTGCGTCAGGACAGCACCGGCTGGGTGAGGAGGGAAGTCTCCCTCATGGGGGAAGCGAAAGCAGCGACGGGAGCGCCACCTCGAATGGTTACGCGGAATTCTGCAGAACCGGAGACAGTCTCTTCGGGATCCGGCCAGCGTCGTGAGCGGTTGCAGTCGCACGCTCTCGTCACCTTACGCGGCAGGCGCACGGGGATCCGTCGTGCCTTGCCGCTGGACTTCTGGTTCCAGGCAGCGAAGCGAGCGCGGGAAACGCACACTTTCGTCACCTTCCCCAGCAAATGCTCGGGGATAGCTTTGCCCGAATAATGCGGCGCACACGGGAAAACCCGGCCGCCATTGTCGGCGCATACAAATGCTCGGCGCCGATATTTCCGAAGTCGCGCCCCTGTCCAGCCGGTAAGTAGGAAGTCCTTCTTACGTAGCCTTCTACTTCCGAGGAATGCCTCGTTGATGTTTTGTAGCTAGCTGGCCCACTCTGCGCATTAATTGCAAGTGTAATAAATAGCATATCAGTGTTAACGCTGTGTCGTCCCTTCCCTTTGTCCCTCGATCACGAACCCCTCCGCGGTTAGCGAGCGGAAACGCTGCATCCGCGGAGTGGGGGTACGGTGGGGCAGAAGGCTGTCCACCGATATTGCCACAGATTGGAGTTGACATTTAATTGAAGAATCTTTGGCACGAACTGAGGGACAATTCATTGAAATAGAAGGAATGGGATGTGCCAGTGACGGGTGCGAAATAAATAATAGATAATAAGCATATTGCGGTTCGCTTGCAGCTTATTTATTTCACCCCAAGTCGAAGGATTAGCGAGGGCATGGTTGTTTGCTAACCAGAAAAGTGATACAGTGGGCGCTGCTTGAGATTGTGGCGACATAAGCCTATATTATCCAATCAGAGGATGTGAAAGTTTTAAACGTGTGATTAATGCAAATTGAGAAGGGAAGCAGCCCCGCCGCGGTGGCTCAGTGGTTAGGGCGCTCGACTACTGATCCGGAGTTCCCGGGTTCGAACCCGACCGCGGCGGCTGCGTTTTTATGGAAGAAAAACGCTAAGGCGCCCGTGTGCTGTGCGATGTCAGTGCACGTTAATGATCCCCAGGTGGTCGAAATTATTCCGGAGCCCTCCACTACGGCACCTCTATCTTCCTTTCTTCTGTCACTCCCTCCTTTACACTTCCCTTACGGCGCGGTTCAGGTGTCCAACGATATATGAGACAGATACTGCGCCATTTCCTTTCCCCCCAAAAACCAATTATTATTATTATTAAGGGAAGCAATCCTAGTACAGGTCCCTGCTGTGCACATATGCTACTTGTTGATGCCTTTGTGTAAACACCTGAGATACTTATAACATAGTCATAAAAACAGCGATATCAATGTTATAATTACAGGCCTAAGTCGACAAGCTCCACAGTGAGCAAACTGTTGAAGAAAATTATACGGAAGCATATCATTACGTTTGTAGAAGCTAATAACCAACACGGCATTATTAAAGTCGTATCCGTGGACCACAGAACTAAATGAAGCAGCTTATGGCTAGGCCATCGGGGGAGGGTAGATTAGATCGCGTTTCGCAATGTAAACATCATTATGAATTGGTGAGACATATTGCTGCTAATATGATAACTAATTGGTTTTGGCGATTATTTAACGCGCCATTGCCAATACGTATCTACAAATGGTCAATCCTCCGACTACAGGTGTCTGCTGTACAGGTGTCTTCTGGTCTCCCTCAAGGTACAGTCCAGGATCCAACTCTCGTTTTCTATCCTAAGTGATATCGCACAAAATGCCAACGCTACTGTTGGTATGTTTGCATACGACTGAGCCTTATATAAGGTAATAAAGAGCCCCGAAGACCAACGAGCTCTGAACAGCGCACTTGCTCAGCTATCAACCTGGGCGAGGCATGCCGGATGGTGATCAATGTGACCAAAACAGTTTGTATGGCCAGAAGAAAGGAGTCTTTCCTTTCCACTACGGCCCCGAACTCAAAAATAAAGATATTTAACGAATTTACTTATCTTGGTACATTTAATACTCAAGACCAAAAATGGGAGGCACACGTCTCATATGTTACCAGCAAAGCACTCTCCACCCTCTATTCTTTGAAACTTAAACGCGGCCTCACCATGCAAAAACACCCTGCATATAACTCACTAGTTCGATTTGTGCTCAAGTAAGGCCTAGCATCTTCGTTTCTTTATCCAAGCGCAAGGTTTACCACCAATCAGCAAGCGGGCTAAGTTCTTACGCTGAAAACTCCTTTACTAGTTTTACAACGACCTGCTGCAAATAGACAGAAGCAGGTATCTATCTCTATCATTGCCAAGGACGACTAGGCAACAGCACAAGAAGCACCTGCAAGAACACAGCTTCTATATAGGCACATTCCTATTTTTTCCATATCCAATTCGTGAATGGCACGCTTTGTCCCAATAAATTCTTCATTCCCCATCTACTACCACATTCTTAGGCGATCTTTCTAGGTTTTTATTGCCGCGAATCTTTGTACTGCATGTTTTCCCACCGTTCAGAAGTGCCGACAAGCGGCTTTTTCGCATGCAAGACGCGGCAAGATTTATCTCTATCGATCGCATCCAGGCGGAGCCGGCTCTAGGTTGTTCCATAGTGCTGCAGTAACTTTGCACGCCGTATCTCGAAAGTTCGGTATCAGCTTTAATTTGAGTGCGACCAATAGCTTCGGGCATTCCGTTGGACAACCGCCGAGCACGCTTGCTGCTTTCGCCGCCGCTGAGTCGTTCAGTCTATTCTGGGCCCAGGTCAGCCCAAATAAACAGTTTTCTTTTAGAATCACTTCTCGCTGTCTTACTCACTGCCTGGACTGCCTTTACGACTAAGTGACACCTGGCGGAGGTGCTAACCAACGCCCCTGTCGCCCTCACTCCCCATAGAGAGACATACGTAAAGAGCGGACACTCCCGTAAGGCCCTGCGGCCGAGCTACTACACAGCCGCCAGCGCCCCGGGCGGGTGGTCGGACCGCTAATTTCGTCCTCCGAGATTTTAGGATTGCTTCAGCTCCGTTTCAGTTCCGGTTTCTATAGCAATGCTTTCAATTCTAATTTACCTTTGACTATTAAAATATTCAACTACATCGTATGAGTGGAGCACAAGGGCTTTAATATTTCAGTTCTAAGCATGCCAAATATATAAACGTAATAAGCGCTCGGATCGCAGAGGATCACAGAATTTTACTGGAAATACCACCGAGCTTCTCGAAGAACCTACTCAAGCTGAATAAGTTCATGCAGGTTGGAATAATGCAATAAGAGCGGTCCTTACTATAATTTTGTGCCGTCATTACGCCGCCTCTTTCAGTTGCAGACATAGAAGGGAGTGGTTTCACACAAAGAGATTATTTTTTCCTTTTTACAATTTGAACTGTACAGAAAAAAAATACTGGATCACACACATTTTATAAAATTCATGATTATACAAAGAGCAACAAGAAAGAAGTTATGGTAAAGCCGGCGGCCCCATGTCACGAACAAAAAATATTGCACATACGCTCTGCGGGTTTGTCATCTAAAACATCACCCGTGCGAACAACGCAACAGGAGTTGTCACCAGCTAGACACAAGTAAGGGGTTAAAAAGGCACGTATAGCACGCTAGATTCCTGCACATCACCAGCTTTGAGTGATAGGTTCATAGGCTGTTCAGAAATACAAGTACAACGTATTCAATACATCACAGCAACCCAATAGTAAGCTTGCAATCTTCGTAAAAGGCGATTATTGCGATTTTTTGGTCGAAATGTAGACACCACGCAAAAAAATCCACCTTTAGCGAGCTTGCAATCCCAGAATCCTGTAGGTTGAACAGTAGGAATAAGTCTTCTTCAGCGAAGTCATCCCGGGGTCCATCGAGTTATCTGCGGTGATATGGTCCCCGCAGATGCTGCACGTGGCGTAAAGCTGGGTCGGCGACTTTTCTAAGAGGTCACCCCTCTTGGCATACTCGATCCAAGCCTTCGACCTGAAACAATTATGACGCAGTATAACGTGTAATTATTCACTTCACTGCCTGACTAAAAAAAAACATGCGCATAGTAGCCGGTTCTAACAAGAGATTGGCAGAACTGTTTTATATTTTCATTAAAGTACACAGAAAAGGCGTCAATAACCTGCTCTCACGAGGAATGCCGATGAACTTCGTCCCCAGCTTCCTTTGTCTTCGCCAGTTGTTCCGACACCATGAAACGCAACAGTAGTTCCCGTAACTTAATCCACTCCGTGTTATTTTAGTGTGGGCTTTTGTATGTACTGTAAAGATTGCTGCAGTCATCAAACGGCAAAGAGAAATATATCGCAGCAAAAAAGATAGAAAAGAAAAATAAACTCCCTAATGAGTTATTTATAATATGTTTGCAGGCAAGCATGTTAACATGTCGTTCATAAAAAATTCGGTCTAACTAGCTTCAATATCTTGCGGAAGTGAGCTGACGTAAACTAATTTTTTGTTTATAAAGAATTGACTGTTGTCAGTGGTTGTCTCTATGGTTTCCTTCCACACCGTACCTTTATGCGGTACGGCCCTACTGAAAAATGTATATAGTTTTGAACGGGCCAGAAAATAGGATTATGGCACATTTGGTTTGGCTTTATAGGATGGACGTCCCAAAGTGGCTCAGTCCATGAGGGACGCCGTAGCGGAGGGCTCCGGTTAATTTCGACTACCTGGTGTTCTTAACGGGCACTAACAATGCACAGTAGACGTAATTTTCATATTTTTCCTCCATCGAAGTGCTACCGTAGTGGGTACGTTCGAACCCACGACTTGCATGCACTGTGGGATGTAAGTGCATGGTAATTAACCACGGGTAATGATAGTTATACGGAGCCCTCCATTAAGGAGTTACTCAAAGGCTGAATCGCTTTGGAAGCTTCATCCTATAAGTTAAAAGAAATGCGCCATAATCCTATTTGTCTCCTATTCAAACCTGTACATATTTTTCAATAGGGGGACCAGTGATAAACTTTCACTCTAAAGTGATCGCACACTGCCGTAACGATTGCGTGGATCGCAGTATTCGCAACGATTTTCTTATACTCCTTCACGTGGGCACTTTCAATTGTGATCGAGCCCTCGACAGGGATCAGACTTTCAATCGCGATGGAAAATGATCGCTGATATAGTGGTCCAAGAATCGGGAGTAAGAACAGCCCTAGTGCAGCACATGTCACTAAGTAGGTGCGACACACTTAACAAAATTTGCCAAGTTGGCAGAAAATGTTCCTCGTATATTACTTTTCCCAGAAAAAAATTTTTGATTTTGGTATTATCGCTAAACAACATACCTATCAATGCCGATCACATGAAATTCTCTGAAACACATTGTATCGGATTTGACACAGATATGAGAAATTATGCCTGAATAAAACGTATTAGCAATTATTGTACTGCAGTCTAAAAGAACATTTCTTGTTAATATTTTAGGCGTCTCTCTTTTACTGCTCGTTTCCTAGCACTCTATGACAAATAAAAAGCTTATAGTAGGTTTCGAACGCGATCGGGCAGCTCGATTTCGATGCCCCGATGGCGGTCAACTATTCCTAAACGCGGCTCAAAGCTAAGCGAGTGCTTTTCACCATCGCCGAAGGCCCGACAAACGCCGATTGCTAAGCATCACAATGTAAACGACCAGCATGCCGGACCTCTCCGTTAAAGCCCCTACCGTGTGTCGCTGCGAGAACAAGCCGTCCGGGACCAAATGGAAGAAATGCTTCGCGACGACGTCATCCACCCATCGAAGAGCCCCTGGGCGGCACCCGTCTTTGAACTGGAGAAAAAAGACTGCGCACTTCGATTCTGCGTCGATAACCACCGCCTGAACAACAAAGAAGGACATCTACCCCTCCCCCGCATCGGCAACACAATGAACCGGCTCTGCTGCGCCAAATGTTTCCCATCGAGGTACCTCAAGAGCGGCTACTGGAAAATTGAGGTCGATTAAAGGGAGCGAGAGGACCGCATTCACCACCCCGGATGGCCACTTCGAGTTCAAGGTCATGCAACTTGGTCTGTGTTCCGCACCAGCGATGTTTCAGCGAGAAATGGATAATTGCTAGGAGGCCTGAAGAGGCAAATGTTTCTGGTTTATTCAGATAACATCGTTGCCTTCACATCGAACTTTGAAGAACACCTTAAAAGGCTTCGAACAATACGAGCCGCAATCAAGACCGGCCTAACCTCGAAAGCAGAGAAGTTCCACTTCGCCTGTGAAGAGCTGCTGTTTCTAGGACACATCGTTAGCAAGGAGGGAGTACGGCCAGACCCATAGAATACAGCTGCTATCGCACTGTTTCCAACGCCGGACGATAAGAAAGCCGTGCGCGGATTCCTTGGACTGTGCGCATATTACCGACAATTTGTCGAAAACTGTTCGCTCTTCGCCGAGCCCCAGGCCCAACCGACGAAGGCAGACGTGCCATTTAAATAGCAAGCGCCGCAAGCAGAAGCCTTCAAAGAGCTTCAGCGTCGTTTACAGCCACCACCGATACTGGCGCATTTTGTTGAAAACGCCGATACTGAAGTTCATACCGACGCAAGCAGCGTCGGCCTAGGCGCCGTCTTTGTTCAAAAAAAAAAGCGACGGGCTGGAGAAAGTCATCGCATATGCTAGCCGTTCCTTTTCCAAGGCCAAGGCTAACTATTCGGCAACTGAGAAGGAATGCCTAGCCATCATCTGGCCTACATCTAAATTCCGCCCCTACCTGTACGGACGACCGTTTAAGGTGGTCAGCGATGAGCACGTGCTGTGCTGGCTTGCCAGTTTGAAGGACCCCTCTGGCCGCCTCGCTCGATGGAGTCTGCGCCTCCAGGAGTTTGACGTAGCCGTCGTTTATAAGTTCGGACGCAAGCACTCTGACGCCGATTGCCTTTCACGAGCCCCTGTAGATGCGCCGTCGCCGGACGACGATGAGGACGCCTGCTTGGTACCTATCAGCTCTTTTGTACAGCAGCATCGCTCAGACCCCGATCTGAAGCGCCTCATCGAGTATCTGGAAGGCAAGGGTTCTTCGCCCCCGCCCCGTTCAAGCGAGGATTCTCTTTCTTCTCTGTACAGAATAATGTCCTCGTTAATAACTTCGTAGCGAACAAAACAGCCTTCCCCCTTGTTGTACCTGCAAGTCTCTGCGAAGAAGTTCTACAGACATCACACGACGAGCGGACAGCTGGACATCTCCGATTTTCTCGCACCCTCCTCCGCATTCAAGGCAAGTACCACTGGCCCCAACTGTCTGCCGATGTCGCACATTATGTGAAAACCTGCCGAAATTTCCAGTGACGAAAGACCCCTCCCAAGCGAACAGCAGAATTTTTTAACCCTATTTAATCCCGCTCAAGGCCCTTTCAGCAGATCTGCATGGACTTTCTTGGCCCTTTCCCGAAGTCAATGACCGACTACGTGATCCGCTACGCCGAGGAAAAAGAAGGACTGAACGGAACAGCGAGCAGAGGTCGCCAAATCATGGAGTGCATTATTCTTCGACACGGCGCCCCCGATGTGCTCATTACGGACAGAGGAACAGCGTTCACTGCAGAACGGACGCAAGTCATTTTGTGTTACAGCCAAACCAGCCACCGGAGGACAACTGCATATCATCCGCAGACCAACGGACTGTGTAGCACGTGAACAAAACCTCCGCTGACATGCTTGCCATATGTCGGTACCGAACATAAGACCTGGGAAGTCATCCTGTCTTACGTCATCTTCGTCTAAAACACCGCAGGGCTGGAGACCACCCAGATGACGCCTTTTAGGTTCGTTCAAAGCAGGGAGGCCAAGAACAGACTAGACGCCATGCCGCCCAACGTTGGAAAAGAACATGTCGTCGTCGCCGCCTATTTTCAGACCTCAGAAGAAGCCCGAAGACTTGCGCGATTGCGGATCAAAGACAAGCAGCAAGCCGACACCAGAAGCTACAGCCTACGAGGACGCAACGCGGAATACAAGCCAGGAGACCGAGCCTGGGTTTGGACAGATATTCGCCGCCGTGGATTGAGTGAAAAGCTTTTGCGCAGCTATTTCGGCCCGTACAAGGTTCTTCGTCGGCTTGGTGAAATGGACCTTATGAAGTCGGCCCTGAGGAAATGACCGCATCCCAGCGACGCCGGCTATACCTCGTCCGTATAAAGCCCAATTATGTGCGCTAAAGGACGCTGGTTTCCACTTCCCTTGTTTATTGAACACAGTCCGTTTTGTTTATAGTCATCTTATTTGTTTTTAAGTATCTGGTCGCTTCTTTGAGATGCCGCAAATCATTGCAATGTTTGTTTCCTTATGATTAAAAAGAGCCTACACGCGGCTTTATCGCTTTGTTTGTGATTGAAGACGCGACCAGATTTATCTCGATTGATAACATTCAGGCGGAGCCGTCTAGGTTGCTCCAGAATGTTCTAGTAACTTTGCACGCCTTATTTCGAAAGTTCGCTATCAGCTTTAAACTGAGCCCAAACGAAAGCAACGGGGTTTCTGTTTGACGACCGCTGAGCACGCTGGTTTTTTCCGTCGCCACCGAAGCAATCCGTCCATTATGAGCGCACATCAGCCCAATAAACAGTTTTTCCTTTAGAATAACTTCTCGGTATCTATATCACTGCCCGGACTGCCGTCACCATTGCGTGCCAGTATTAACGCGAGAGCGTTAAGGAGCTCGTAAGGCGGAAAATCTGGCGCCATGGCCACATTCTCACCTCCTCTATGGCGCGGAGGCGATGGAGCCGAAAACCACGGCAGCAACGGAGCGGCGCGGTGTTCCAATGGAAAGAGGCGCCGGACACCGGCAAACCAGTTGTGGCGGGCGCTCGCTACTCCCACGTGACTCTACGCTAGGGCCTTTTTTTTCTACTGCGTGCAAAACAAAAAAAAAAAAACAGCCGCGGTGGTGGCGGGGTCTGAAGGAAATGGCGAAGGTGCGGTGAAAGTCGTCTGTCGTCTGCTTGCGTTGCTGTGCTTGACTATTATCGCAGAAAGAACAATGCGATCTCGCAAGCGGTGGCAAAAGGTTGAAGTTAGTTGACAATCTTTGCACAACTCCACAGTTTTTCCAGCGAAACACCACGCGTACAGCACCAAAACATATTTATACGAATATAGCAAGATACATTTAAAGCGCTGCGCGCACTGCAGTCACATTATTCGGGCCAATATGAACGAAGTCGAACATATGTAGGGGTAATGAAATCTGTTATCAATACAGGAATGGTTTGCGAAGGCTTGCTAGATTGGTCTTTATACTAACTTTGAAGAATTAGGCTAGCAAAACAGTGTGGAGAATATTTTATCAATATCGGCTAATACACATGCAAATTCTCAGATTTTTCGCGGTAGCAGAAGTAAATGAGTGTCTGAAATAGATAAATCCGTCATGCTAGTAAAATTCCATACCGGATCGTTTTGCTGATATTCCTGTCTGTTTTGATGCATTTTATTCTGATATGCATCTGTGTGTACATCCCTGTCTACCGCAAATGCTTGTATTTTACAGCTGTGTATTTACTGTATTTGCTCGAACTAGGCAATGTTTTGTTTAGTAAAGGGAGGAATTTTTGCCCTACGTTTCTCTCTCTTTCTCTTTCCATGTAAATTGAACATGTGTCCAGCTAAATGTAACCACGTTTTTGACATTTGAAGTAGTGTCCTAAGCGCGTAAAATGTGTTCAGTACTGCTGAGGGTCATGTGGCCTACTCTGCAGTATCTATTCAAGGCAATACTTGAGTTTCAGTCCGTTGTGCGTATATGACATTGAAGTGACCTTCGCACTTAGCGATTTCATAGTAACAGCTTTAAGTCAGATGAGAAGCATATTTTGACTACGGCCAATGCGATGGTGTCTCCAAATTTGACCCGGGTCGTTTCCGAAATGTTGCCCATCCCACCACGGAAATTTCACCTTCATTGATTTGGACCAAAATCTATTTTCAGGCTAATTTCAACGCGCTCGATACGATGGCAGTCTCTAAATTTGACCTCGGCCGATTTGGACCAACCATAACTGAGCGTCGAACCATATTGAGCGCGCAACCTTAAGTGAGCGTGCCCGACACGACGACGACATCCAAATCTGGCCCGCGCCATTGCCAAAATGCTTTCGCTCGACCTTTGGTATAATCATGATGAAACCCTGCCTAACTTTAGTTTTTGTAGTGTACAGTCGATTAATTAGTTAAGACTGACTAGCTAGCTTTTTAAATATTAACTTCTTGTTCGAAGCAAGGTACCGTCCGAGTAATTTTTTCTTGAAGCTCTAACAGATAGCGCGAGAAATCCAAATACACAACAGTGGTGCTACTTGAGCGCAACCGATGCAGATTCGCTTATCGTATATCCCGCGCCCAGTGCAAACACAAAACTCATAGGAGACTCGTTTACCTGGAACGCCTCGTGTATTGATAAATGAAATAAAACCGTCATCCGCTCTCTGTTCCTTGGCGGCGGGCGCTTTTCGGGGCGCAAGACGCGTGCATCTCCCGACGAAGAAGAGAAAAAAAAAGGGGGGGGGGGATTGCTTCTTTTTTGCGCTCGCACACCCAAGCAACGGTGCACCGTCGGCGCCGAAGCCGCAATACGGAAGCCGCGACGCTCGCCAGCCCCATCTCTCGCTCGCAGCAAGCCGTGGGTCACGTGAGGCGAGCTCGCGCTGTGACTGGCACGTTTTGTGTGGGGCGGGGCTCCGTCGCCGCCGCTCGACGGAAACATAGAGCAGGGCCCAGCGGCACCGGCCGCCCGATTTGTGGGGGAAAGGCTGCTGTGGCTCCGTCAAGTCGTTAGTGCCCGAAAAACCACACGAGAACCAGCGGCGGAGGCCTTGCGCAGCCTGACAGAACGAAAGCTTTCCACTTCTCTTGTAAGCCAGCAGGAGAGCAGTGAGTGAGTGTGACGTCATCGTTCATCCTTGAGGAAGTGAAGTCGAAAATTTCCAATGCGCACGGGGGCCTCTAGGACAAGAGCGGAGTGATGCCGTCATGTTGATAACAGCGGGCGTTGTCGCGTGTCTCGCAATTTTTATCTAAGCAGGATCATGACTTATTCTGAATCTTGAATTATTCTTCTGGTCGTGTATTTATTGAGACGAAATCTCTATCCCTGCACCCCCCACCCCCGCCCCCACACGCCTTGAGTCTTTGTCTTGGTTGCGTCAAAGTGCACTGTCGTTTTCCTGTCTCTTCTGAACGTGCATTTTTAGTGCATTTATTTATTTATGCATACTGCCGGCCCGTATGAAGCTACATCGGGAAGAGATAAAGAATGCACAAACAAACGGTAACAATCAGCAGTATACGAAGTACTAATAAAGCTCGAGGAAGAGCTCAGCAGTAACATCTTCGCTAGGAAAAACTACTGCAAAGGCTACACCTGAATAGGGCCAGGAAGGGATTTCTAATTTTTCTATAGTGTGCGGGAAAACGTAACTTGAACAAGTCAGCATGAGCATTGGAAGGTAAAAAGTTTGATGTTGTACCGGTTTTATTCACGCATTATCACACATATTTTAATAGGATACATAGAAGTACTACTGTACGCGTATGCATCCCTGGCAGCCAGTGAAATCATAGTGCGAATATCATGTTTACTGACATTGTCATTACTCCTGAACTTTAACAGTGCATGAACTAATCTGTACAATGCAATACTGATGCACAATAACGTATTCCCTGACAAATTTCCTTACAGCAAACAAAAGAATAACACAGGAAAAAACCAGGAAGTGGAAGTAATTTACTTTTCATGTTTTATTTTGGTATTAAGGAGGTATCTATTTCTTCCTTCTAATTTGCAACATACAAACATTTAACAACAAACGCCCTACAAATCAGAATCAAATCCATCGTAGATACAAATACAGACATTGAAGCTAAGCGAGAAAAACAGAACGAAGTCTGGTTCATAAAAGTCACAGGTACAGAATCTTTTCAAATACCGTAAGAACTGCAAAAAGGTTGCAAATAAGCGCAACGTATATTTATAATACCACTCTTCTTTTTTGGCTGACTGTATTAATAATACTTCAGATGCAAGTTTATCAGGCAGAGAGGAAGCATAATAGATTCGGCATCTTTTTCAATGCTATATTCAAGTAACTATATAGTATGGTTTAAACATCCAATTAGTGATTTTTAACAGGTTATTTCATTACCTATAACAAAACTAATAATTCTCAGACACCGACATATGTTATTAACTAAAAGACTATCGCATATAAATAGGACACAAACATTACACACACAGGCGCCAGTCTTTTAATTAATGATGACACACCAAATAGCCCGGCTTTCCGCCTTGACCGACATATAGGCCGCACAAATGTAATATGTATTCCAACGAGGATTATCTCAGTCTTTGACAAAGTAGTTTTCTCTGGTGGGCAGGTGTAATGGTTTTTACACGACGCAGCTGCACAGCTATATCACGCAGCTTCGTACACATATAGTTAATTTGGCTCTGCAGTCAGAATGTGTCTTCTGAAATAACGGCCAAATCTTTCGCAGTTCTGCTGTACTCTCTCAGAGTCCATGAAGTATCGAATTCACCAGTGGGCAAATGCACCGGTGTTTCGAATTGAAGTTTCTTATGCGGGCTAGGATTACATGGTAGTTTTTGTTTCCGCCCGGTTGCCAAATGTATATTGATTCTGATAGCACCGCATTATTTTATAAATATCGCACTGAATAGAGTCTGCTGCCGTTAAAACCTGGTATGCGCTATAACTAACGCTGTTTTATCAATAAACTGAAGGAAGGAAGGAAACTTTCCAAGATTCTTCACATTAATGCTGAGTAACAAGGGGCTGAGGGGAGAGTCTGGCGGTACACCATATTCAGGTAATTAAAGTTCGCTAACCTCCCTTGCTATTTTAACATTTTGCTTCCAATTTGCGAAGTAATTTCGCAACCAAGCCCCATGCAGACCTTTCCGTTTTTCCAAGACACCGGCGATACAGGAACACTTCGCCGTCTCCGCGGCAGATTCCGTAAATACAATGGTCTGCTAGCGCGATTTTGAGAGTATCGACAGCCACGGCGTCCCTCCAAATTCGGTCCGATAGTCTGTGTTGCCCTCAGAGGATGTCAGAATTGAGTGTTTAGCGTGAAAGACGCGATTGGGCCCCGACACCCCCCGGCAAGGCAGTCACTGCCGCTGCGGCTCCCGACTACGGCTGCCCGCCCCGGCTTTTCTTCGGCGCTCGCGGGCCAGAGAGATGAGTCGCTCTGAATTTGTTACCAGCGTTTTTGGCTACAGCCGGCAGCAAGCTGGGGCAACTTTCGCTGATTTGCAGGCGCAGCAGCGGAGTACTGAGCAGGTTAGTGCCAACAGATACTAAATAAGGCGATAGTGCTATTGGCTTCTCACTGACTTGCTATAATATGTCGCTTACTGATACATTATTGTGACTACAATAATAATTATCATAATAGCGTTCCCGGTGATCCCTTCCTTAGTTTCATCCCTCACAGTGTACCTTCCAGGCAGGCAATAAATTCTCGTGTTGCTGTTACGCCTTTTCTTAGAACTGCTTATAATCACTGCACACACGCATAAAGTGTGGCAGATAGGGGCTGGAAGGGTCTAGCGGCGTCTTATAACGAGCGCGCGGCCCACACGCTTTCAACGAAGTTTGCACGGTGCATGACTCGTGGCCTCCGATGCGTATACGGGGTGGTCGCCTTATAGTGATGGAGGCTGCTACACATGCTCACTCCACCAGGTGTGAGCCCACGCTCCACCCGAATGCGAAACCACTAATAAAACTAATTACAGTGAATTGATTAGGCTACAAAAAAAAGGACTATTCACATACTCTTAATGACTACCACGGCCCTGCTGCAGATTTGAGGAATTCTCCACTCTTTCGAGAGTATGCTATGCTTCGTGCGGCTCAAATTTATATCATGAAACTACTTCAGTTCATGCATGGGGAAAAAACGCATGCCAGATTCCAACGATGCAACTACGTCCAATTATTGTTTCAGACAGAATATAACACATACTCCTAAGGTACGAATCAGCTCTGGAAAACAAACTTTTATGTAGTAGTGCATTGAAATTACAAACAAAAAAGGACATCTTGTGGATTTCAACTGTGGCACAAGGTATGATTCAAAAGAACGTGAGATAATTGCTGTGAAATGAAAACATATATTATAACCACTGAATCAGTTCTTTTGTTCATGTTTTTTTCCTTTTGGCTTGTGCGAGTGTTGATTTACGACATATGCTTCTTTACCAATTCGTGGTCTATGCATTGTGGTTTGTTAAGCTTGAGCATAACATCTTTTTATGTGTGTTGCAGGTATTTTACGGTTCATAATATGTGTGTCATTTCGCTGATTTATTGTGATACGCTCTATGGTGTAGTACGTCCTATATGCATGTGTAACAATTTGCTGATTTCTTGTAAAACGTTCTCTATACTTGTGCTTCAATTTGGCTGTGTTTATTTCTTGGAATTATGACATTGTAACCCTGTGTCATAAGATTGGCTATTCTAGTAAGTAGGTCCTTGCAGAGTGTGCATATGTGTCAGAGTTTGAGTTCATTCTATGTATTATCACCTGCGTGGTCTCAATGCGTCCTTTTTAACCAACATCTCTGCAACACGTGGCAGACGGACTACTGCTGTCGGACTGTACAGAGGGGGACTAGGGCCTTTATCACGCCTGCAGAGAGCCTTAGCCTCAGCTTGCCCTCGAAAACCGCGAAATGAAATAAAATTGAATTGAATTAAAAATTACGAATACGGTCACAATAATGTTAAAGTATGCTCCCGAACAATGCGTCTTGTGGTCTCGACAAAATTAAAACTACTTTTGCTCGTGCTGAAGCAAAGCGCCGTTAGTGGAATTATTCATTTTTTCGTTACTCAATCACTGATGGCATCGTATTGCTGCATAATTCCTCGGTGTTTGCGCTCTAACTGTGGTGTAAAATTATTTTCAATGGGTGTTGCAGATGAGTTATCATGTTGCTGCAGTTCCTCACTGAAATTTCGCTGGCATTTCTTTCCGCTAAAATATACCTTCTTTATTGATAAATATAGGCTTTGCCCTTTTCGAACGGCGTCTATTTTCTTGATATTGTATATTTTCTCGCTGCTTGAATTTTTATTTTTAGACTTAACCTTATGGACCTCATTTGCTGCCGAATATCTTAAAATGCATAAAAAAGGACAATAAAAATGACTGAAGTGAATCTGCTCTACTCATTATAGGAAAAGAAGTTTTATTTTAGACCTTCCTTACCGGGCAGCTGCTATGCATTACGCCCTTTTACAGAAAATTACCCGCTCGCAGGTGTGGAAACTTGCTTCACCACTGCTTTTCGGCAGCTTGTGAATGAAGAAGTTTTAAGGGCTGCTAGCTTTAAAAGGGGCTCTCGAAGGAGCTCTGAGTATAGTTGCGGTATGCCTCTGGTGTTAAAGGACACTGCTCAACGAGTTTCCTCCAGGAAGACTTTTGAATGCGCTTTATAAGCTGGTCTATATGTAGCGGAAATTTTAGTTTCAATGTCTTCGTGCCTTTCCCTCTCCTGTTGTCACGTTTTGTACGCGTAAAGGTCGGTGCTTCTCCGCCGACACCACTGCCGGCGCCCACGAGAATTCTCCCGGTGGCCTAGCTCCCTGACTCGCCGGCCGCGGCCACGGTAGCTGCGAGTCGTCTGAATTAATCTTATTAATAGCGATATCTTAACCGCCGCACGCAGGAGTGTTTCTGAAACGAATGATGGCGCGAGTCGCCGGAAATGGTTCCCAACATTGGTGCCTGATTGGGGGTTCTCTGCGGCGTATATAATTGTATTATTTGGTTCAGGTGTGCATGACAGCCGAATGGAGTGATTGAGCAAGATTAAGGTACTCTTCTCAGAAGGTGCTTCAGAGCCACTTTAATCTGTGGTTCTATCTCAGTCATGTCTGACGCCTGCGCTTGCGCACAGTAAGGTGGCTGTGCCCTATACAATGCCTTCGTTATCTTTAGCGTGAAGCAGAGCCGAAGCTTCTGCCTGATAATCGCTGATAACAGGCTGAATGAACTTGACATCGTGCACCCTGTGCACAATGTACTCCCGATAAAATGCGATCCGCTGCACGGCCTGCTACACATAGACGCGACATCGGCGTCCAGCTGTCACTAGGCGCGGCTTTTCGCGCTAATCATGCCCATGCTTCACAAAGCTACACTTCACATTGCTGCCTTCTAGCTGTGCGTCGCGTAGATAAATTTTCCCGCCGTTGAGAATGAAAATTTACGGTCACAACACTTCAAATGATTAACGTTCGCAAAGGTCAACGGCTGCGCCAAAGCTCGTCTGAATGCGTACCTGGGCACGGGAAAAAAAATGACAGGCAGCAAAGCGAGCGAATCACCAGGGAAACACAGAACATATGCGAGAAACAGAGGAAGTAGGCATGAAAACAGTTGCATGCTTTTCAGTGCCCCTTAACTCTGCTTTATAGCGTATTGCTTTATTTATACTTCTGCTGTGACCACCAGGCGTGTGACGAGGCATAAAAGGCCAGTAAAGTATGATGTACATTGCTGTACCCATCGGCTTACAAACTTTGAGCTGATTTTTACGCAGTTTCGTCTTTAACCACAAGGTGAAACATCCGGAAGCAGGAATAACATAGCGATGAAAGAAATAACACAGTAAACATAGCTCAGGCGCGGGAAGAACGCAGGACAAAGATGAGACGGGAGAAGCGCTAACTTTTAAAACAACGGATTTATTGCAGACCAGGAGCATATATACGCAATTGACAAAGCCGATAGAAAGATGAAAAAACTTGACAGAAGTGCCACGTGTCGTCATTCCAAGAAATCGGGCTGTTTCGTTGATAATGCCACAGACGGCCTGCTGACGCATTGATCTCCTGCCCGTTTCATCTCACAAGCTTCCCTCATTTCTCTTGTCAATTCTTTATGGTGCCGATACAAAATGACGGTCTTGTCGAACAGGGGATGTCAGGGTGATTCTGCGTCACATTTTTTTTTTTTGCAATGGATCGCCAGGTGGCCGTCTGTGGTGATGTTTCCAACTTGACTGTTGTGCTCTGCTCGTTTGCCCTATGTAGTGCCTACCATATGAAAGTGGAATTTTGTATACCACTTCCTTCCTGCAAGGCACGTGGAGATTTCTGTGTTAAATTTTGCACTGAGGTTTCCGCGTTCGGGTAGGGCAGCTCTTTCTGAGCACACTCGAAAGCTTTCTAGGAGCCGTGAATACTACTTTTACGCCAGAGCGTTGCCCTATACCTTCCTTAGATTGTGAGAGACCTTATGCAGGTAGGGAATCACGGCTACTTTTTCTTTCTTTCTTTTCTCTTCCATTTTCCTTCTCTCCTCCGCTCTCTGTTCGTCGCGTATATGTTACAGAACATTTATTCTGCGATGCAGGCCTCCGGCGACTGAAACAATGATGTATTTGGGAGAACTCGTCGCCTGCAAACGTTCCACCTGCTTTTGTACACTTTATTCCACGGCATGTCCGCATGACTTGCAGTGAGTGCTCGACAAGAAGAAAAGAACAATGCTTCTCTTTACCAACTTTGAGTGTGCAGAGCTGTAAGGCAAAGGAGGCTTGTTGGCTCTATGTTTATAAAACCAGCAGTCATGATCGTGATTGAAAAGCAGCCGCAGATCTAAAAATCTAATGCTGTCCTGCTGCTGGTTGTCATGCTCTCTGGTTCTCTGAGATACTGTGTTACAATTTACCAACCTGCCCAAGCCTATTCCATTATGAAAGGAATATTAAGGAGTTAACATCAATATTCTTGAACCAGGAAGGGGAATATTCGTTCGGGGAGATTTCGGTGGTTACTTTGGTTACGGTGTTTCACACTGTCGAAAAAAATGGGGAGGAGGGAACTATTTAAAGGCAAACGGGACAGTAAATCGTGCAAAATAAATGGTTTCTGAAGGTTCTACTTTCCGCGCCAGGGGCGCACAGCGACCAGTGACCCTGGTTCAGGAGGGAGCGCCTGGTAACCTACCAGGAAATCACCCTCCGCTATGAAACCGGTCGACTCAAATACCCACACCCGCTCAAATCCCTCATCAAACCAGAGCAGGTTTCCTTGAGGTAACTTCAAAAGGGTGCATTCCAAATTTCTTATTTCTACTTCCTTATGTGTCCCGCGGAATACAATTCCCGCTGCACAAACTGCAATCATTCTAAAGCAAACCTCAATCATATCCTATTCGACTGCCCAGAGGATTAACCACCTCTTAGCTTCCAAATCTCAAACCAGAGTCAGTGGCAGACTGCGTTGCCCAGCGCTGACACGGAGGTACAACTCAGGATAGTGGGTTGGGCTCTGGAGGTCACCAAGAATAATGGACTTCAAACCACCTAGCCCCGTCGACAGGGCCCACGCTCCTGTATAAACCTTATCCCTAAACCCTACCTTCTTTGTCATATGACAAATAAAATTTTGTTCCTCTTCCTCCTTCGCAATACGTGCACGCGCAAATACTGGCGCCCAATGATACAAATACAAATAATCTTAGGGTGCGGTTGATGAATTAAAGGATTACCGCTTTAACACGCGTAACCAATTTTTTCAAAAATGACCACACAAAATTTTGGAATTTGCGTGTGCGATAGCAAGAAATGTGCTAAAACATTCTCAGGTGATCTAAGCATAGTTAAAGGTTCAGAAAGTATTGCTCAAAAATTCAATGCATATTTTTACAGTGCATTACCTGAAACATATTTAGGAGGTATGCGAAACAGCACATTTTCCAACATCAGCAGTTAAAGTTATCAGGTATAGATTAGTGCTTTGTTTTCAGAAATTAAGACTTAAACGTCACCTGGTCCTGGTAATTTACAGAATTTCCATTGTTCTGCGCTGTGCAGAATTCATTGCTAAGTTTCTAGTCGTGATCTTTGGAAAATCTTTGGTGCTATAAAAAAATTTATCTCACTAGAAGCGCGCTCAAGTTTTTTCCTCCTTTGAGAAAGGCAACCACTTACTAGTGCAAAACTACCGCCCTATATATTTAACTCCTGCATGCAGTAAGTGTCTAGAACTCATTATTGAAAAATGTATTAACAAATTCTTAAAAAAAAAATGCTCTGTACTCAGCAGTTTTTGCATAGCTATGATAAAAAAACTCTTGATAACAGTTCTGAAACCGGCGTAGTATTTACAGATTGTAGCAAAGCATTCGACTAATTAAGTCATGTAACACCTGTCCAAAAACTAAAACACAATACTCATCTCGATATGTTAATTTCATTGATTGCCGATTCTCTCACCGATTCTCTCAGCGATTGCCGATTCTCTAAGTGTGTTTCAATTAAAAGCAGCCGCTCCAGTTGTCTTCTATTCACCTTGGATGTGCTCAGGGAAGTTTCCTGGAGTTGTTCCTGTTTCAGATGTTCATGTAGGATAATAGTACTGTAGTTACCTCAGTCCCACACATTCTATTGTTTACCAACAAGTTTGTGTTGTTTTTTTTTACCAAATTAGGTGTGCGGGTTGAACAAACTGAACTATATATACTCGAGCCTGGACAGTGCGTTTTATTTGCGCAGTGAGTTTTCCATGGCTGTTAACTACGAGACAGTTTGTTTTCTGATGACATATAAAAATAACGCGTTAAAGTTATAGTTAAAGTTCATATTCCGTTATAAACGCAAATTATGAACTCTACCGCAGGTTAGTAACTGCAATAATCTATCTATGGCAATCACAAACCATCTTGTCTTGAACTTAATTTAGACAACATATGTTCGTCCACATTCAGCAGCTATATTTTTGAAACATCAGCTTTGATTTTCCCCTTCCTTCTCCTACAAAACTACTGACATAGCCGCCGCGGTGGCGGAATGGTTATGGCGCTCGGCTTCTGGCCCGAAGGACGCGGGTTCGATGCCGGCCGCGGTGGTCGAATTTCGATGGAGGCAAAGTTCTAGAGCCCCGTGTGCTGTGCGATGTCAGTGCACGTCAAAAAACCCCCGGTGGTCGAAATTTCCGGAGACCTTCACTACGGCGTCTCTCATATCCTGAGGCGCTTTGGGACGTTAAACCCTCATAAACCAAATCAAAACTTCTTCCTTATCTATAGTCATTGCAAACCAAATTTTGCAAAAAGCAGGCGGGACGTAGGAGAGAAACAGATAAACGCAAACATACAAGTGGAAGTTGTTAAACTTGAAGGTCTGTTTCTCTTTGAAGACACATATATTTTGCGCAAACTTTTTGTTGCGAACATCGTTCACCAACTGGCCAAACAGTCTGGACTACCTAACTTCATATCTACAGTGTGGGCCCCTTTTACTCAGCAAAACATTAATAAACTTGAAAGAATTCAATATAAAAGCTGTTACGCTCGTTTTGTCACAAGTATGAAGTCTCACACTCGCATACTGAGGTCATGACTGGTAACATAAGACTGGTAACCCTTGAAATGCGAAGAAGGAAATATCACCTTGGCTTCCTCTATTTACAACGTTGCATAAGTTACCACTCGTCCCCTGAGTATACTTATGCCTCTAACATCCCGGCATACCTGTTGCCATCACACGCGCTTACTAGCGCATATTTTGCGGTCACTGCTATAAATGCTCGTTTTTTCCGCGCACAATATTCTATGCTGTGAGCACCACTGAATAATTCTTTTTCTGCCAGATCTGTTTGGTTTTCGTGATTTCTTTGCTTTTTGTACACCACAGTTTGCGTTCTTTGTTTTCCAGAGGTTTTTGCCCTGCAGTGGACATGATTATGTTGATAAGGATTATGGTGCGGGTGTGTGCCGATGGAAAAGGGCTCTAATGGAATTTACAGCTGCAGATCTTCCGTCTCACGCTATCTCGGGATGTGCACAGTGATATGTAATCTCCGCATAGCCAGTTCCCGTGCACGAGAGGTTATTAAAAGCGGGTTTTCCAGCGGGCGATACGACTCCAGATATGTGTTCATTTATCTTTGTTGAGGGAAGTTTTTACGCGAGGTATTCAAACTTTTCAGTGCAGTAGGCAGATAGCGCGCGGCAACTCTTTCTCAAGTGCAAGCGGGAAGGTGTATATATAGAGTGAGGGGCTGTTACTCCCGCCGTGGTTTGCTCCAAGAGCAGCAGAAGGAACTACTTCACGAGCGTCCCTGCTACCAGAAGTCTCGGAGACGTCATACGTGGTAAGTGGAACAAAGCTTATTCTTCACAGACCCGATACTCCCGAAAAGGCTTCGCTCTGGAAAGATGAGAAAAACCTCTTAACCTTTCATTGTTTCGAAAAGTAATTTGAGCCTGCGATTAAAGCGCTAAGGAAAAGCAATTTGCCTTTCACAAACCACTGATGTGATTTCGATCACGCGAGCATAGTCTTGTGAATCATAGAGCACCAAAACAGCCGTGAGAGTCAGAGGTCGTCCTTGCTCCTCGCATGGAGTGCAGCTTATGAAGTGCTGCTTATACCTAGTTTTCAGTTGCTTCGAGTTTTTATGCAGTTGCATATTTAATGCCGTGTTCTGACTGATGCTATACTGATTCCTTTCTTCTGTCATAATTTCGCGTCAACATGTGTATCCCCTTCCAAAGTAGACTTATTTCCATATCACGAAACATTGCTTGGCAAGCCCTGGATCTCGTCTGCGCTAATTTCCTCATTGCTCCCTTGTTCACCTTCGTGTAGCGGCGGATAGGCCCTCTACGACATCAAACCGTTTCTCTCCAAGGTGTTTCCTTTTACTGGTGCTTCAGCCTGACCCCCCACGAAATTTTTCCTTGTCTTCCCATGTGTTCCCTGATGTTTCTCCCGGGACTTACTTGATAGAGCGGCTGAATATGTGTGCGCTTCTTGCCTATCACTTCTGTCCGTCTTCTGATACTGTAGATGCTTTCTCCAGTTCAAAGTGCTCTTCGGTTCTAAGTACTGCAGCTTCAACAACGTGAAGCTCATGCTTCCCTATTAGTAGCTGGCGTCTTCATGATTTGAAGGTACATAAGCAATGACCCATCTTGGGTGAATGCCACATGATCTGCTGGGGGACTTATTCACTTCTCTAAGCTGCTTCCGACTTTAGAGGAAGTAAATTTACGCTCACTGCCCTTCACTTTTATTTTTTATGAAATGCAAATTACCTTATTTCCAAGCCTAGACACTTTGAAAGCTCGCCTACCGCCGAATTTTGTCTTCGTCGCCAGGCCTCTGTCTTTTGATGTACAAGAGGGGCCAGAAGTCTCTGACACCCCTCCCCTCGCAAATTTCCGAATCATGCGGCGTTGAATGCGGGCCTCACCTGGCGATGCACTCCTGGCGTCAAGAACTGTGCAGTTGGTGTCGACACCAAGAGGCTGCGCCAGCATGGAGTGTGGCACGGTTTGAAACTTGGAGGGGAGTCAGAGACTTTAGACCCCGCCGTAATTATGCAAACCACGACCATCATGAAAACCAGTCAACTGCAGGACAAAGGCGTCTCCCATTAACCTACAATTATCCATGTCCTGCACCAGCTGTGGTCACCCTATCCTCGAAAACTTCTTAATCTTATTCCTAGGCCTTACTTTCTGCCCCCCTGCTACGCTTTCTTTCTTTTAGAATGCATTCTCTTACCCTAAGGGCCGATCGGTTATCTTCCCTTCATATTACAGTACTTACAGATGCCGACTTTATCTTGATTTCAGTAAGCATATCATTAACTCACGGTTGTGCCCTTACCCACTCTGCTCTCTTTTTGTCTCTTAATGCCGCACCTATACCTTGTTGTAGCCTCAAATCTTTGTCCTCAATTGAATTTCAAGCCTTTACATTCGCTTCCAGATTCCTTCCAGTACTCACCTGCAGGTAGTGATGGGAGGGCTGGGATAAAAACACAAAACATTGTAAAAGCTATTAATGAAATTTTGTTCCGCGCGGCATGGAGGTTTCAAAACACTGGGCACCTTCTAGTATAGTGCTTAGCATACAGTGTCATAGATTGCTCTGTGAGAAAAGCAAAAGCCTTTATTCAGTATTACGCATAGGTTTTAAAACGATTCAGTGTTTAGCCATAACGGCATGCTAACGTGTCAGTTTATAGGAAAAGCTTAAACGACTGCGGCACGAAGTACTGACGTGCTCTATTTACTCATTGCGCCTTGTACTTTCCGTTCTAAGCGACGTGGCGCAAAGAAGATATTTAAAATGTTGAGCGGTTTCTTTCTGCATGAGCAGGCGGCTTCAGTGCGATAAAAATGATGAACCCGGAAGTTTAAGTGAGCTGCTGTTACCTCGCTGCCATTTATCTTTGCATGGAAAGACTTGCTTCCTCAAGGAAGAAAAAGCGTCCTTTTTTTCCGCGCCAGGCACTGCTAAGGCACTTCGGCTTTTCTATTGCAGAATAGCTCATTGTGCCCAACAGCAAAGAAGGGGTGAGGGAGGGGGGGGGGGGGTGATCTACAGAGAAAAGTAAGCAGTCGCCTCATTAATTGAACATTCTTTAGAAAAGTGTTCTTTATACATCTGGTCACACATTTCTCCATCTTAACTTCTCGAAGTGTATTAATTTGATTACGTCAGAGAAAAACAAGTGCGTCGACGCAGAAATCCAGCGATTTGACAAGGGACAATTCTGTATTATGATCGCCCATATGCAGCTTTCAAGTTACTCGCATTGTCTTCAACTATAAGGCAAAATTTTTCCATTCCATGCCCCGAATGTTCTGTAAAATCTCTGGAGATATATGATATACAATCCGCTCGTGATCATAAGTTCCCATGTTACTGAAAAGAATTAGCGCCGACGTAGGGAAGAGAACGTTCATCACGCCCACCCCGTGCTCGTTTGTCCAGGCATCATGTGGTGAGTAAGTGAAGATGCCGAAAGCGCGGTCAGTTTTTATGCTTCCCTCATCACCATAGCTGTCAAATCGACCACCAGGAGCCGAGGCCAGAGCGCGTGCTTTGACAGCTTAAGAGTGCGATCATTCAAAGCATCTAGGCCTTCAGCTTGTATCGGTTATAAAGACCAAAGCTGCGTCATTGGTATAGATCTCATACTTGTTCTGGAAGAGTGAAGCAATTCATTCAAGACAATGATTAGCTTGTTTGCAAGCTCCATTCTTGTCCTTTGTGCTGCCAGCTTTCGACATCGTACTCCCAGATGTTATCTTTTAGTTACATTGGGCCTTAGGGCAACGGTAGCTAGACGTCCTTGAAACGCTCCCTTGTACGGTGCCCACCTCTGGCACCTGCAAGTTTGAGTCGCGTGTGGATTCTAGGCAATGGCTGTGAGTGCTGGCGTACTGCCCCCTACATCACATGAGATCAAACGGCTGTCCTTGGGAAGCCAAAGTAGCAGACAGCATTCAATAAATTGGAGCAAGAATCCATTAAGATACCTTGTTTTCGAAGTTGATCCTTAACTGGCAAAGAATTCTGCGAAGATATTTGTTTCGAGTATTTTACCCATGATTGTAAGATTTCCTTTAGAAAAGTTTTTTTCTTGCATGTTTTTTTGCGACATCCCAAATTTCTGGCAAGTTTACATCCATAACTGCAAGGCAGAAAATATGAGGCAGAAACGTGAAGCCATTAAAAAAAAAATATATGCGCACAGGTCTTGAGCTTCAGCCCCTGCATCCTATATTGTGACCAAACTATCGCAATACAAACACGGTGTCCCAGATTGCATGTATTCTCAGCGCCCGTAATCATGTCGCAGCTGCCGCCGAGCAGCGCGTCAGCGCCCCAGCTACAGGCGAAAACCGGCCAGACGCCCCTCAGAGCCAACAGAGTGGCCACGCGTTCCTGTGCAAGAGATTAAATTATGCATCGCAGCCGGCCGTGAATGTTTCAGAGACCGGCGGAAGTTCAGACAGCACCTCCGGGCTTCCTTGGACTGGCAACTCAGCGAAGCGCTCGCGCTTTCCGACGGTTCCGGCGAAAGACGCGTCCGTGCTCTGGGCTCTCACGTGCTTGGTGCAGCCGGCGAGCCTCATTCTGCATTCCCGCTTGCATTCCGAGCGAATCTACGGCTCAGCTCACGACGCTAATTAGATAGGTTAAGGTTTTTTCCCATCTTTCGACGCAGCATTTTTTCGCCGGCTTGTTTAGCGCACTGCGACTGCGTTATTGCGTAGCTATTTAGCGCGTCCTCACCGTGTCGCAGCGCTTGTTCAGCCAAGCTTATGTGTGCACAGCATATCGCAGCCCGAAAGCTCTATAAGGGCAGTCTGCAAGGTGCAGAAACGATAGGCTTTATCACAAAATTATCAGCGGCTCCTGCACGTTAGGTGGCAGGGATCTACAGACAGGAGACTCAGACGCCGCTTGCTTCGAAAGCGCGTTTAATGTTGGAACAGAGTATGAATATTTTATTCGGCTCAGCTAGAGTGACCGAAGTCTTCATCCTACGACCATGTTGTTGTCCTTTGTTGGAGTGACATGTACCCATCGTTGGGGATTGGTACGGCACCTCTTTCTTGTTTTCTTCTTTCACACCCTCCTTTATCCCTTCTCTAACGCCGCGGTTCGGGTGCCCACCGAGATATATAAGACAGTTACTGCGTCTTTTCTTTTCCTACAAACCAATTTTCAATTTTTTAGGCTGCCTAGTGCAATAAAACAATTGTTGCTAATTTCGTGCTAATTTCGTACAATTTCGTGCTAAAATAATTGTGAATTTTCATTAAGAAACGAGTCTTCCTGGCGCAGTGATTAAATTATGTAGATAATTGCACACTGGTTTTAGGACATGTCCTGGCGCTTGTCCCGAAGGAGAGAAAAACCGGAATAGAAAGAGGAAGCCCTTATCGAGCGAGGGGAGTCTGCAGATAAGCTTTTCGCTGAGAAGCCAGCCCCAGACAGGTGAAGATAAAGTGCTCTAGTGTTTCGATTCCACCACATGCTTCACAAAGGCTCGACAGAGAGAATCCCGATTGGAACAAATATAGATTTAGTTGTGAAATTCTGCTCCGCAAAAGGGTCATAGACAACTCCTATTGCCGTGAAATACATACGCGCGCACTCCAAGGAAATGCGAAGTGTTGAAAATCCGCTGCAGCAAGGAAGGCTAATGACTCAAGGAATGCAGTAGTAGGAACCGTTGGACGCGAGCTATTGCCAGTTTGCACAGTGTTTGGAGTAAATGGCACCATAGGCCCGCAAAGGGCAGCCTTCTCTGAATAATCAGCCATCACATTAGCATCAATGCCGCAGTGTCCTGCTGTCCAGTGAAAGCGCACGTATTTAACATGTGGTCGAATGAAAAATCTTAGGGAACGGCTCAGAAGAGCGTTCCTTGAGCCTTCGAGTTTAGTCAGTACACAAAGGCTGTCAGCAAGTGTAATAACCTCACTAACGTTGCAAGGAACTTATTGTAAGGCCGAGTGAGTCGCTTGAAATTTTGCAGTGAATATAGGCGTATAATATGGGGCCCGAAAAGAATAACTGCAATCAAGGCACCTGGAATAAATGCCAATAGATGCCTTTTCCTTTTGATGACAGGTACCTTTGAAAATTCTAGTATGTGTTGGAAATTTGGCCACATAATCTTCTCTAAGCCCATTTAAAACATTTTCAGACAAATTCCTTGCATTACTTTGGAGGGTGTTGTCAAAGTGAATAACAGCATCGGTCCGCAGGTTGCGAACTTTTACTACATAATTGATTGTGACTGACATTTTTGATAGCAGAAAATTTGTAAACGCGAGCTTATACCAGGCCAAATAATGCCGAAGAACAGTCCTAAATGTGAGGTAGCCAATCCTGGAATAACCTCTGAAGCTCTAAGGAAAGCTCGCACAATGAGAAGCTGATACCTTGAAATTAAATCAGGTGTTCGCGTCTCCAAGAGCAGCACAGCATTTGCCACAGTTTTTGGTAGTCGAAGAGAGAGACGGAGAGCACGTCTCTTCAAAAGAATCAATGATTGAAGCCTGTACCTCGCACAATCAGAAAAAAGAACGCAGCCTAGTTCAAGTAGGGGCCTTAAATAAAGTTTATAAGAAAGAGGAAAGTCTCACGACGCATGCCGAGTTTTTTGTGGCTGATTCGCGCCAACCTGCCAAGGGCGCGCTCACCTTTGTAGTCCCCGGTCGAACTGCGGATTGTAGGTAATACGCAGGCATATTACGGCATACACGTGGGGTATTGTGATGCAGGAAGGAGTTGTAAAGAGGAGATGCCCGCGGGAAAACGAGGGGCGCACTCTTATGAACATTTAAAACTAAACTTAAGACGTCCAGCCAGGCTTCCAGGGCGTTGAGGTACGCTTGCCATCTCTTCGCTTCGTCTTCGCCTCTTTATTTCTTTTACCATAACACATCTAACCATTTGTCTGTTGTCAGTGCTGTAGTGTCACCAGCACAAGGTAAGGGGGTACAATGAAACGAACACTTATGGAGAATATTATGATTACAAAAAAGACTGCAGAAGGATTTATGCTTGAGTCAGGCCTGTAATATTTGCCTTTTGATAGGAGTAAGTGCCTTCAAGAGGAAAGTTTATAAAAGTTGTATCTCGCCATTGGTGCCATATATGAAAACGTTCAAGGATAACCACGGGCTTTAAAACATTTATTAGCAGCATTTTGAGTGACGGAAGGGAAAGTGATAGTGTTAATATTAAGTAACAGGCGAAGAGCAGAATTGATTTGAGAAACAAACGCGAGTCAGTGATATCTTGGGCGAAATTGAAAATGGACATGAGCAGGGCGTGGACAGCGCTTCGAAAGGGCGTCGGCCGTCAGTTATGTTTTCGGCATGTACTTCGGATCGCAGATAACCGATGGTCACATATGGTACTGAAGTGGACTTGCTTGGCATATTTCTGTTGAGGCCAGTGTGACTTCATCTCCAGCGTGTACGTAACCGACATGAGCGGCCAATGAGCAGATGAGCATATGAAAGGAAACCAAATGAAATGACAGAATATATGGCCCCAAAATCCGTACTCGTTTTCTTTTTCCACGGATGTAGCAGTAGTGTAGCCCAACCTAAAAGAAAACTAATCTCGGAAAATAAGACCGAACTCAGTGAAAAAAATTAGTAGAGCAGAGCTTACTGGCTTGATGTATTTTTTTTTCAAGCGATGTTTATTGCATCAGGGTTAAAGGTTATGAAATGAGAGATGTGAGGGATGCTTAAATAAATGAAAAAAAGGTTGGCTTATCTAACGAAATCAAGTAGTGAACGATGATGTGGACCCTGTGTCCAGGCAATATAGGAATCCGGATTGTCCGGTGAGAGACCCACTGCCACCAGGTGCCCAATTCTCGCCGGCTTGAGCGCCGGGCAAACCCACAACAGGTGGTGGATATCCACCTCACAATCTCGGATCTTGCAGACTGGACACCCTGGGTGGGGATATAATCTTGGAAATGCGGCGACTTGCGTGTGACCGCTGGAGTTAGGGCAACCCCTACCCGTATCCTCCGAAGCGCAACCTCCTCTGCACAGGTAAGACCACGGGGGAGGGTTACCGCACACGGAGGGATTAGAGCAAGTGTGCGGCGCTGGAGGTGCTCCTTTCTTGTTAAAAGGAGGGTGGTGCCATCCAGAGCGAGGAGTCGAGGCAAAGACGAGGTTGGGGCGGAAAGGTGGGTCGTAGAATCTGCGCGGCTTTGTGCGCTCAGGAGGTCCCGCGGGACCCACTCAATACGGATTTGTTGCGGGATGTGTGCCGCTAGACGATGGATGTCTTGGCAGATTTCTGGGATGCGACTGACTCGTCGTAGTAGGCGTGTGACGTGAAGGACGTCGGTGCGAATGACAATGCGGGCCGTGGGTAGCATGGGAACGGCGGCCACAGAGCAAAGTGCCTCTTGAACAGCATCTCTGCACAGGAGGAGGAAGGAGGTTCTGAGAGGCGAAACGTTGACGTTTTGTTCAGGGCAAGATTGCAAGGTCCGTAAACTGCCGTTGTTGTTTCGCAGGCCTGGATACTTGCGTCAGCGTATTAATCGGGGCCGAGAAGTCTGGAGTAGCAGGCCTATTTAAGCGTTTCACAGGCCACTGCCTGGCTATGGTGCCTCATGGTCCTTTATTGACGCTTCTACGCTCTCATGCATACTCGGCCTTCCTCCGCTTGCGGCCTTCGGTTCCATCGCGTTGCCGGCGCAATTCAGGGACTCCAGTAATTAGGTCTGTATGTACAAACTCGGCGAGCTTCACGATGCGTCTTATTAATATTGCGGCTACAGCAGTAGTTTAGGTGCACCTCACAGGAAACTGATTTCGGGAAATGAAACAAACTTAAAATTTAGGGGTTATAAATTGGATTTATGCGGTGGAAATCCCACAGCATTCTTGTTTCACTCGCGAATATATTCGAATTCTGAGTCAGTTGTTTTGAACTCCCCAAGGCATTTCAATTCTGATTCTATTCCAATTCCAACTATGCAGATACTCAGTATGTCGCATTCGTAGATCACGGCGAATCCTCATTCCAGTACCGACGCAGTGCCTAAGGTAGCCATTGCACCACAGCACCAGGAGGAGGCGTTTGGCATTGTGATACCCAGGTTGCTCTTTCTGAGCAATGTGAGAAAGAATAGCTCGGGCAAGCCACAGTTTTCCATAGGTAGTTCTCGATGAGGCTGTGTATTGTGCACAAATACCTGCTGTTGTCCGAGTCATTTTCTTCTTGGTCGTTTTCATTCTTTCTGAGTATTCTTCGTGCGATGTGTACTTACCCTCTCTGACAAGTGCACAGTAGGAGGGGGAGAGAGCCTGAGGGAGATGAGGCGGCCGGCAGATGACAACTGGAGAGAGAGAAATCCCCTGCCATGGTTGCCAAGTGGAGGGTTCATGCGGACGCCGCCGCCACCGCCACTTTACAGTTTTCTCCTTGATGGCCTTCCTAATGTTACCACACTTATGAACCTACCTCACTGCTACCAGTGTATAACACGAATGCTTGAGCATTAGCTGTGGTGGGAGGGCAAAGCATCTGTATAGTGCTTTGGTTCAAACTACTAGTCTCCTCTCTGATAGTCGAGTGCTTTTACTGCAAAAGCACGTCGCCTTGTGCACCATCACCCTTCTGGACAGCCTTGCCGGCTTTCTTAGGCGTAGGCTGCTGCAGAAGGCTGCAGCAGCGTCTTCGCGCGCTGCTGCTCGGTTACACACCAAGTGATTACTACAGTCGGACACGAGTCAATAAAAAAGCAGCTTTTTCCTGACAAAGGACGCCGTTCCAGCAAATCGTGTCAGCCGATTCTCATGAACCTGCTAGTGTGACAAAACAGGGAGTGGCAGAGGAAAGAGGATAGTGCCCTCTCTGCATTGTCACGCATCTCCGTTTACAGCCAAGCTACTCACCAAGCAAATGCAGGAGAATCGGCCTAGGCCATTGGCCTAAAGGAAGTCCTTAATCGGGGAAAAGTCGCTTTTTTCTCGACTCGTATCCGGCTATAGTGCGCAGTATCTGAGCGCGGTGTCCAGGTCTGACGCCGTCGACGCGAGAGTGAAGAATGTTAAGAGCTGTGGCTTTAAAAATCATAATATTTTAAGACAGGATTTACTGATGGTGAAGAGACTGCAAGCACCAGAAGCACCTAAAATAAATCGTCATCCAAAGCACAGCGCGAGAATCTGTTAATCATGCAGGATCTTAGGCTGCGGGTAGGGAGTTATCTGTGTTAGCATGAGCACACGTAAGCAATGTCTTCTTGGTTTCGGATCTTATCTGCATAGCGCAAGTGTTGCATTATGCAACGAAAAAAAACAGGCGATGCATAGAACTTTTGCGACTTTTGTGAGGCGCTCTCCGTGGGAACCTATGCGCTGAGACCATTTGTCTCTCAGCCAGGAATCTCGTGGAGCTGGTATTTAACAGCCGTATGTTCATCACCTTGTTTACAGGCTTTTATTTTTCAATACGGTAAGCGATGTCTTCTTCGTTAAGGGCCCATTTACAGGTCATAGACGTGAATGGCATTTGTGCGGTTTTTTCAAGCAAGTTGCTGACATATTACATTTCCTCACAGCACGTTTTTCTTAGAGTATCTATACGGCCTCTCAAAAAACAGATGACAAAAGTTCTGACTGAGACCTTATTTCGTGTACCGATAATTTGCTAGCCTCACCACGCGCTTTTACACAACAGTGTATTGAAGCGTGTGGATTGGATGTGTGTTCAGTAGGACGGAAAGTCTGGTCGGGATAATGCCACATTCTTGGACAATGCAGGCCTTGTGCTCAATGACGGGAAGGAAATAGGAAATTGGTTGTCGGGGAAACGAAATGACGCAGTATCCGTCTCACATATCTGCGGACACCTGAACCACGCCGTAAGGGAAGGGATAAAGGAGGGAGTGAAAAAAGAATGGAAGAAAAAGGTGCCGTAGTGGAGGGCTCTGGTATAATTGCGACCATCTGGGGATTTTTAACGTGCACTGACATCGCGCAGCACACGGGCGCCTTAGCGTTTCGCCTTCATTGAAACGCAGGCGCCGCAGTCGGGTTCGAACCCGGGAACTCCGGATCAGTAGACGAGCGCCGTAACCACTGAGCTACTACGGCGGGGACGCTGACCTTGTTTCGCGGTACTGATCATCATCCGCAACTTGGTGTGTTGATGTCAAAACTTACGGGCGTGAGCACACACCTGCATATGTACAGCTTTGCTTTTCTGACCGTCTTCCACGTGCCAAGGCTCGCTGCAGTGAGTGGAATTCATTCCGAAGTGTTTTAGAAACGCGCTGTGAGTTCATCACTACCCGAGCAGATGTGGAACATTGGCTGATTACGGCTATGCAAGAGTCATCGCGTAGGATCTCGGCACCAATTCTCATAATACCAGTAGATGTGCTCTTTGCACATCTATATACTTGCGATTCGGCGACAGTGCAGAAAGAAAATACCGCAGGACAAACGATTTCTTGGTTCTCCGGGCTTCTCGGCGTGCTCAAAGGCAAGTCTAGCGCTATTTGACAGCAGGCTTGATCCTCGAACACCAATCTCAAAAAGCTGACGTGTGATCCGAGCCAATCTCAAAAAGCTGACGTGTGATCCGAGCATTGCCGTCCCCTACCAAGCAGCAGCACCCTTTCCGCTCATTGGCACTTTTTCAGCACCGGAAAGCTCTTGAAGTTGCGGAAAATTTCTGCGTGCTAATTGGTTTTTGGTTTGGTTTTGGGGGGAAAAGAAATGGCGCAGTCTCTGTCTCATATATCGTTGGAGACCTGAACCGCGCCGTAAGGGAAGGGTAAAGGAGGGAGTGAAAGAAGAAAGGAAGAGAGAGGTGCCGTAGTGGAGGGCTCCGGAATAATTTCGACCACCTGGGGATCTTTAACGTGCATGAAATCGCACAGCACACTGGCGCCTTAGCGTTTTGCCTCCATAAAAACGCAGCCGCCGCGGTCGGTTTCGAACCTGGGAACTCCGGATCAGTAGCCTGGCGCCCCAACAACTGAGCCACCGCGGCGGGGCTGCGTGCTAATTGCAGCAAACACATCTGTGGATCCGGAGCATAGGTGTGCTCCTCCTAGCGTGGATCATCGTCTTGATCTTCCATTAAAACTGCATGAACTCAAAGCAGCGCTTTCTGCTTGTAAACATTGTTCTTCCTTCGGACCGGATGGAATTACCTACCGTGTGCTGCGTCACGTGAGGCCCAAGGCAGAAAAAGCCATTTAAAAGTGTTTAACCATGCTTGGGTGACTGCCCGAGATCCACATTCATGGAAAAGAAGCCACAATGTAGTTCTACTCAAACCAGCAAAATCGCCACATGACCTGACATCCTACAGATCTGTAGCAGTCGCAAGTCGCATTAGCAAAACAATGAAACACATGATATTATCGCGTCTCGAATATTTTCTGGAAAAATGCAGCGTATGCGTAAGCGCAATGACACATTTCGTAAAGACTGCTCCGCTGTCAACAGTGCAGTCGATCTGGCGTCGACGGTAGAACACGACGCTAGAAACGTCGCCACAGGTTGACCGCTGCTCTCTTCCGTGATATCAAGGGCGCATTCGACAATGTTCAACACGATGCAATCTTAGACGCCATCGAGGAATGCGGTATGGGCGGATGCCTACATCAGTGGATTGCAAGTTATCTGAGGAACCGCGCTGTCTACATGGTGACAGATGAAGGCGACACGACAGATCATCCTGCCACGCGTTGTGTCTCTCAAGGAGGACTGCTTAGTTCAATGTTATCTAATTTCGTACCAGCCAACCTATGCAAATGACTACCAAACATAGTTCCGGTATCCGTGTGCGCAGACGGCATCTGCATATGGGCATCAAGTGTCAGGCGTCCTCAAGTGCAAGCAAGATTGCAGCTTTCAGAGTCCATTGTGTCTGCGTACTTGCGTCGTCAGCATCTTGAGCTATCGCGAACTAAAAGTGTCGTGTTAGCTTTTGCACGAAAGTTGATGGCGTGGTGCCCTGTCTTAATTGACGACTAAGCCATTCCATACGAGACACACTATAAATTATCAGGTATCACTATAGAAAGTGACATGTCCTGGATGGACCTCGTCTCTTTGCCGGGAAAAAAGGGAGCAGTTTTACAAGAATTCAAGGGTTTATAGCTTGCAAATCCTGACGTCTGTCTGAGTGAACTTTACTTCGCCTGCACTAGGCGCTGGTGGTCGGTTATCTGAGATGCAGTGCACCAGTCCGTTCGGGGATAAGAAAGTGAAAATTGGTTTCTGGGAACATCAAATGGCGCAATATCTTTCTCGCATCTCGGCGGACGCCTGAACGGCGCCGTAAGGGAAGGGATAATGGAGGGAGTGAAAGAAGAAAGGAAGAAAGAGCTGCCGTAGTGCGGAGGGCTCCGGAATAATTTCGACCATCTGGGGATGTGTAACGTGCACTAACATCGCACAGCACACTTGCGCCTTTTGCGTCTTGCCTCCATCTAAACGCTGCCGCCACGGTCGGGTTTGGGTCCGGGTACTCCGGATCGGTAGCCGAGCGCTCTAACCACAGAGCCACCGCGGCGGGTCGGGGATAAGACTGACTGTCTTTCGAACATTGGAAAGCGCTCAGGCTCGTGCGTCAAGGGTGTTGTTGGGATAATCATGTGACTTCAATTTCCTGCTACTCTCTATTCTTCTACATCTTTTTATCCTCTTACCACTTCTTCCCCGTGCAGGGTAGCAAACCGATTATTCCTTCCATTAACCTCCCTGCCTTTGCTCTTCCTCCTCCTCCTCCTGCTTGGGGTAATCCTTGGAAACATTTTGCAAGGCCCACGTTTGCTCAGCCCATATAAATTTTCAACAGGAGCCACTACGGGGAAATTTGCGACGCCTTACCTGGCGTCACCATAACCCCCACCCAATATTAGTAATGCGCGTCCAGACGCAGCCTATTCGAAAGCCATCAGGACGCAGCGCACTTTTGAGCCACAGAATACGACATATTACTAGCGTTAAAATACAAAGGACAAAGTGCAGAAACAGACAGGACAGACGCTAGACTTCAACTGCCGTTTATTGCACACGTAGGAGAAGAAATCACTACGCGCATCACTGTCGCTGGTTATCGCTGACATATTGAGGAAAAAAGAAAAAGAAAAAAATAAGTTAATTCACAATAGACTGAAGCGCGTGCTCTTTGTCAGGTATGCAATTTCTTTAATCGTGAGGGCTATTGAAGGGGAGCTCACGCATTCCTCTTCTGCTTTATCGATACAGAAAGCCTCAAATATTTCCCTATCAATCTTCTTGTCGAACCGCCTCAGCACGCGAGTGCTGCGAAAAAGAGGGGGGCACTCTTCCTTCTCTATTTCGCCATCTTTCGCTGTTTTGCACTTGCGGCAATGGGCCGCCAAATGGCCACCTCCCATCAGCGCTGCGACTGTTGTTCTATGCTTCCGCAATCTTTCATTCAGGCACTGGGCTGTCTGGCCTATGTAGCACTTGCCACAAGACCGTGGTAGCAGGTAGACGACTCCAATGATGCAGTTAACAAACCGCGTGGCGTGCTTGGTTCCACAGGCTCTGGCTTCCTTGGTGGTCCATGCGGCACATCCTGGACATTTTGAACGGTGCCGAGAAAACAACGCGTACGCCGCCTTTTCCCGCCACTTTTTTGAGGCGGTGAGACAGGCTATGCATGTACGGCACACATACAGGACGTCCCTGGGAACCATCACTGCTGAGGTGTGCTGACTTACGTCCATGCCTTACCTCTTTGACAAGGCTCTCGGCGCCGGACGTGAGAGTGCTGTCTGGGAAGCGTGTACTGCTCAGACGAAGATTCTCGTGTTGAACACTGACGTTCACCTTGCGTTCGCATGATTTCTGAAGAGCGGCTCTCAAGCAGTTCAAAGCTATCCCTCTCTTAACAATTTTTGAGTGAGCCGAATTATAGCTTAGGATTAGCTTTTTTGACCAAATACATTATGTCTAACAGACCGAATGATCATTACAGCTAATGTTAAAATCAAGGTACTGCAAGCATCCCTCAATCGGAACCTCATGTGTTGATCTCAGTCCATTCACACAATCTTTAAAAATGTTAAAATCGCCCTCTACAATGCAATCTCTTTCCTCAGGCGCCACTCCTTTCAACAGTACAAGGTAATCGTAGACATATCTAAAAACGTTAGAAACAAAGGTCTTGTCAGTGCACGAAAAGATTTCTTTGTCGATACAGGCCAAAAACAGCTCACTTAAAACTAAAGCAATGCACGAATCAATGCATATACCTTGCTTCTGTACGTAGGAGTCAACGTTAAATCTAGAAGAGCAGAGGAAAGATAAAAACTCAGCAGTTCCAAGAAGTTGTCAACGGACAAAACAGAAGAATTCTGGAATGTGACTGGACCATAGGACTCGATGCTTTCCTTAACAGCGATACAGAGCTCTGCCTGAGGTATGGAGTAGAGCAGTTCCTCCACGTCAATATAAAACCTGTAACGCATATCTGCGATGTCCTCGTGTGTCGAAAGAAAATCAATAACCTCATTCGAGTTCCTTGCAAGAAAAAGATAATTCAATTGCAGCAGGTTAAGGCTCTTTTGCAGGAACTTCGAGAGTTGACCCTGCCAGCAGCCCTGCTCAGTGACAATAGCGCTCAGAGGTAACCCTTCCTTATGGGTCTTGGTTGAGAAAAACAAGGTTAGTTTGTCCCTTTTCGTACCCATAATACTTCTGGCGAGGTTATCGAGGCTCATTTCATGGCACAGAGTCAAGGCTCTTTTCTTCACCTTTGCCGGGACACTCCTAGAGCGCACAAATTTTTTTTCCACAGCTCTGCATGCTTTTTCACTTCACGTTGATGTAGGCATAACAATAAATCCCCCTTCTTTATCGGAAACGAGTAACTTGAGATCCTTTTCCTTTAGAAATTTTACTGTATATTTTACCGCCAATCTTAAGGTTGATTTCTGCGGTTTTGAGGGGAGGCATTCCACACTTTTTGAGACACGTACTCTTATCATCGCTGCTAGCGCAGCTCGCTATGTTCCTGACCATGCTTAAAGAGAAACAGGCGATTCCTCAGGTTCAATGCTAAATTTAGGTCCGAGTTTCAGCACTTCCGCGACTTCAACAGGTAGCGGTTGCTGCCCAATGCAAGTTATCTGCGCAGACTTAGTAGGCACTTTTCTACTACAATTCTTCCAGGCAATAAGGGTTGGTAGGCACTGCTTCCACAGAAAATCACAGACAAGTGAAGCCTCGCGAGTTCTTGTCCTAAGCACAACTTCCCAGCCATGCTAAGCACTCACTTGCGACGACGAGACGCCACGCAAACAATCGTGCAAGTACCTTACTTGCCGCCACAGCTCTGACCTCTTAATCTTGACGATGCGTCTTGCATGTTGAACTGAAGGAGCGCAGGGGGCAAACAAGGCTTGAACTTCCAACGGAATCAAGCGATTGTTCAGCGCGAAGGGGAGAATCCTGGCACGGCACGTTGTGATGGCTAGCAAATTCACATATGTAGTTGGGAGGTCACGTAAAAGAAAGTGGGGGAGAACAGGGCCCAGTGTACTAGAAAGGAGCGTGGTTAAAAAATAAAGTTGGGCTAGTTTGTGCTTTTGATCCACAGACTGCGACATATTACTAGCGTTAAAATACAAAGGACAAAGAGCAGAAACACACAGGACAGACGCTAGGCTTCAACTGCCGTTTATTGCACACGCAGGAGAAGAAATCACTATGCGCATCGGGGCATGCTCGATATACAAGACAAATTTGGTTAAAAACGATCGCTTGTTATCGCCGACATATAGAGTACAAAAGAAAAAAGAAAAGAAAAGTAAATTCACAATAGATTTAAGCACGTGCTCTTTATCAGGTGTGCAATTTCTTTACTCGTGAGGGCTATTGAAGGGGAGCTCACACATTTTTATCCTGCTTTATTGATACAGAAAGCCTCAAATATTTCCCTATCAATCTGCTTGTCGAACCGCCACAGCACGCGAGTGCTGCGAAAAAGAGGGGTGCACTCTTCCTCCTCTGTTTTTCCATCTTTTGTCGTTTTGCACTTGCGGCAATGGGCCGCCAAATGTCCACCTCCCATAAGCGCTGCGACTGTTGATTGCTTCCGCAATCTTTCATTCATGTACTGGCTCGTCTGGCCTATGTAGTTCAGTGTTCTTCAGTGTTCAACAACAGGCTCTCCGTCTGAGCAGTGCTGGCTTCCCAGACAGCATTATCACGTCCGTCGCCGAGAGCCTTTTCAAAGAATTAAGGCATGGACGTAAGTCAGCCCACCTCAGCAGTGATGGTTCCCAGGGACGTCCTGTATGTGTGCCATACATGCATGGCTTGTCCCATCGCGTCAAAAAGGTTCCGTTCAAAATGTCCAGGATGTGCCGCATGGTGAACACCACCAAGGAAGCCAGAGCCTGTGGAACCAAGCACACCACGCGGTTTGTTAGCTGCATCATTGGAGTGGTCTACCTGATACCACTGTCTTGTGGCAAGTGCTACATCGGCCAGACGGGCCAGTGCCTGAATGAAAGATTGCGGAAGCATAGAACAGTCGCAGCGCTGAGAGGAGGTGGCCATTTGGCGGCCCATTGCCGCAAGTGCAAAACGACGAAAGATAGCGAAATAGAGGAGGAAGAGTGCACCCCTCTTTTTTGAAACACTCGCGTGCTGAGGCGGTTCGACAAGCAGATTGATAGGGAAATATTTGAGGCTTTCTCTATCGATAAAGCAGGAGAGGAATGCGTGAGCTCCCCTTCAATAGCCCTCACGAGTAAAGAAATTGCATACCTGACAAAGAGCACGCGCTTCAATCTATTGTGAATTTACTTTTTTTTTCTTTTTTCTTTTGTACTCTATATGTCGGCGATAACCAGCGATCGTGTTAATCAAATTTGTCTTGTATATCGAGCATGCGCAGATGCGCATAGTGATTTCTTCTCCTACGTGTGCAATAAACGGCAGTTGAAGTCTAGCCTCGGTCCTGTGTGTTTCTGCTCTTTGTCCTTTGTATTTTAACGCTAGTAATATGTCGCAGTGCGTGGTTCAAAATCACCAACAGGCCCAACTTAATTCTTTAATAGCGCACTTTGATGCCTACAAATTGCATGCTCCACCATATTAGGGAGCTACCATTATAGTAATTACTAATCACAACTTGCGTGTGACTATTCCTTGAATACTAAAAAAAGACGCACATCGAGACAACGGTACTGAAGCAGTGGTCGTTTCATATATCTCCTCCGGATATGGTGACTCGGAACATGTTTTTGTTGATGGATAAGTGACGGCCACCTCTTCATCAACAGCGGTTATTGTTTCTGGCAGCGCCTTTAGCCACGGCTTCAGGCTCATGCATAGAACATCATCCACGGAAACCGCATTGGCAGGCATACGAGAGGCCATAGGCTACGTTGGTGAGCAGACGGCAAATCACTGGACTATGTTCTGGGACTCAAGGCCCGCATTGCATATCATAAAAACTTACGTGAAACCACGCACATGCGAGCAGCTAATCGGACAAATTGTACTTTTGCGAACTTAGGCGTTCCAGCACGGACACACCATGAGGCCTCAGTGTATACCCAGCCATTGCGCTATAGCGGGAAATGAGAGCGCTGATGCGGAAGCTAAGATGTCCCATGCTGATCACGCTTTCATTCAAGTGCGGTTCTCAAGATATGGCGCAGCAGAATTACTGCTCGTTCAATACAGGCTACTAAGCAACTGCGCTGGAACGATGTGAACCACGAGCAAAACCGCATCTCTTGGCTTGATGCTGGTTCGCGACCTCATCATTATCATCATCGACTGACCGCATCCATTGCAGGGTAAAGGCCTCTTTCGTCTTTAACCCTGTCCTTTGCCAGCTGCGCCCACCCCATGCCTGCAAACTTCCTAATCTCATCCGCCCACCTAACCTTCTGCCGCCCCCTGCTCCGCTCACTTTCTCTTGGAATCCACTCCGTTACCCTTAAGGACCAGCGGTTATTCGACGTTGAGGAACTCTGCCCCGTCGGTTGCGGCTTGGTGTAGCGTACACTAAAAGCAATCTACACAAGCCTGGAGTTGAAGCACCCCGAACTTCATGAACTGCAGCCTTCCAGAGGCAATCCATCACATTATTTTGTGTGCCCTCAATACAATAATGCGAGGAGGACCTTGAAAAATACTCAGATAGTTGGAGGGACGCGCTATATCTGAAGAAACTGCCCTAGGCGCCAGGTTGATCCTAACTGACGGGTGGAGTGTACGAAGGCTGTTCTCAGGTTTTTCAGTGAAATAGGCCTATAGACTCCTGTCCGTGACACTTGCCTATGCTGCGCTGTGCGCGTCTACACGGTGTACAGTAAAGACCACATGTGTGCATACGCGTTTGTGCTGGGACATGTGTCTGTATAGTTTCAACTTTTCCTGCAACAGCCGCTTGAAAGATCGCTAAGCAGAGTCGCGACTTTCATCGAAGTATCTGTTCAGAGAGCAGTGGATGTTGGTGAATGAGTATATGCTAAGCAGGATCGACCACCTGTCTGGCTGCGTTTACTCGGTGCATGTGTGTCACCCCGAATTATGATATGCGGGCACAACAAAGGCAGGATACTGGTGTGACTATGTATGACAGGTTCGCGGGATGCATCCTGGTTAAGTAAACCTAGAAGCCTGTCACTGTTTTTGTAGTTGGATGAAATAATAAAACTGCGGCTATGGCATTGTGATATAATCCAGTGGCCAGCGAAGTTAATCTGTTCGCGCCGCCGCGGGTGCAAATGCCGCCCACGTCCATAAACTGTTTTATTTATTCAAGTCAAAGCTTTACTACGCTATGTCGACGATTTTGTGTCGTCAAAACGTGTCCGCAGCCATTGTGGGGAACTAGAAAGAAAGACAGTCTAGAAAAAGTGGTTATAATCGAAGGAGGGTGATGTGAGGATGCCGCTGAAAAAATTTGGTGACGGTCCAATTAATGGTTAAATAGTCAGAGCCAAAAATGTACAAAAATTACGAGACTCCATCACAACTAAAGGGTTGAGAGGTGGAAGCTGACCATTATGTGACAATTTTCACTATACCGTGATGACTTCCGGTGGGTGGGACGTCACATCGTTCCCGTGGCTATATAAATACCCAAATTATACATCTTTCGGGGATCTCAACTATTAATTCCGCTTAAATATACATTTTTCCATCTAATTTGACCCAAATTCGACGTTTTTCCGACCATTCTGTGACAATATTTTACTATGCCGTGACGACTTCCGGTGAATGTGACATCACATTGTTTTTGTGGCTATATCGACGTACGCGCTATTTTGACGCAATTTCGACATTTTTGCCTATAATTAACTAATTACTCTAGAGTCATCAAACTTGGTTTCTAGGTTCATTTTTTCTCCTCTACCTGAGGCAGCCATTCTTTTCCTGCTATTTTTTTTTAGTTCCCTAGTTAAACGTCTGACACTCTCTGCGAACGGACAACGGACAACAGTGGGCGCGTTAAGTTAAGGAGCTCTAGCGCGCTCGAGCCGTCAGAGTGCGCTCCAAGTAAGCTAAACGACCACAACTCACTTCCGGTGCGCGTATGCAGAGAGCGCTCTACGCGCTCCGTCCTCGGAGGTGGTGCGTGGGGCCACGCGTCAGGCCTTGCTTCTACTCGCTCCCGGTATCTTGCCGTTTTTCTCGCTTGGGCGCAGTTTTTGGCACCCTTTTTGGCAGATGATGGCGTGATGGCTTCACGCTCCATGCTCGTAAACACCGGTACGTAAGTGATGTTTGCAAGCTCGTCAAGAGCCTTATTTTAATTGAAGGTGCAGGCGCAGGGTTCGTACTCGACACAAGCGCTGCGACTGCAGGGGCGGACCTGCTCATGGAGCTGGGCAGTGGAGTCACTCGAGTAGACATGCTGGGCACAGGTTCGGCGGTCATTGTGGGAAGCGCGCAAGGAGACTTAGGCATGTGTGACTCCTTTGCGCGTTTTATTTCGCTCTTTGGTCGTCGAAGAGCATTCCGTTTGCCTCCATACATCGGGCAGTTGCATTCGTCACACGGTTTTAATTTTGGCGCTCAAATTCGAAAGACTTGTGTGTTTCTTTGTAAGTTGCCAGGCTTCCGTATTTAGCCGATAAGGCTGCAGCTAAGTTGATGACATGCTGTGGGGTGCGGAATGGAGAACGTTGCGAAAAGAGGGGCACAGTGCGTTTTGGAATACATTCGAGAGGTTTCTGCTGGGGCTTTATTCATGAAGGCAGGGGATTGCTCGTTCACATGAAAGTACAACGGTCAGCTTATTCTTCAGCGATAATTACGGTGGAAGCTCTTCAGTCCCTCATAGCCTGAGTCGCTTTGGGAAGTTAAACTTCTATAAGCCAAACCAGCCCTTTAAATCTGAAACGCATCGTTTTCACTGTGTGATAGAAGGAAAAAGAAGTCGAAGAAAGCGATTTCTGCGATTGTATACGGGAACCCTGCATGCAGTGTATTTTTCTTGCTGCCGCGTTTGCCTCTGTACTGAGCAAATCACGTTTGTTTAGAGTGTCGAGTTAGGCTGCGGCGCATAAGTGGCGAAATTTTAAGGCAGCAGTGAGTGGCAAGGGGCTTATGCCAACACTATTTTAATGTCTATCTGGCTGTGCCCGAGCGCCAGTATTATGTTTGAAACCCCGTGCGCTCTTTAAAATTGAACTTCTTGTGAAACTCACTGCCAAAGCAATCTGCACAAGTACGATCAACTCTGTTGTTTGCTAGGGCTACTGAAAATAATTCAATTTCTTTATTTTTACAGAGGGCTATTTTTAGATGTGGGTGGCTGACAGTGACAGCAGTGATCATAACTACAAAAGTGAGCAGTGCCTCTTTTATATGAACATGGTCATGCTGTGTCATGGTCATGGTCATGCACAGGTTCTTCTCCTGATCTCATCATTTTCAAATCATCGGCAGGACTTAAGTGATCGAAAACAGAAGAGAAAAGAAATCTGGGCAACGATCAGCAATTGGATGTGCGACCATGGACACATGTGCACTGGTAATGACTGTGAAACAAAATTCAAAGGCTTGAAGCAAACCTACGACAAGCGCCGCCTGCACAAAAAGAAGACGGGGAGGGGAAAAAAGAGTGGACATATTTCCAGTTAATGGTCGAGTTGCTTTCTGCAAGCATGGAGTATGAAGCTCCTGTGGTGTCCAGCCAGCTCGAAATACCTACCACCTCAGCTGTCTATGCAATTGCAGGCTGCACGCTAGCTGGCGACAGCAAGGAACAAGTAGAGACATCCGCACACAACACGAAGGCGCAGACAAATGACGGACTATCTCTCCGAGAGCGCCCACCAAATGCTAGGCGACGTCAAATTCCATTCGCCGTCTTGCGTGAAATCCTCAGAAACCTGCAATCATGGCAAGACCAACAAAGACAACGGTACAAGCAGCACAAGATGCAACAACTCAAGTTGCAAATGATCAAGCGACTTACCGACAGCACTCGAGAGGAGCAGAAGCTGTCTTTTCCCCCTTTTTTTGTGTGCTTCGTCTTTTTTCTGGCAGAACTGCTGGCTGGCATTTTGATTCCTTGTGAATAACTCTATTTTGCAACAGCATGTTGTTTCCAGTGTTTTACTTCTTGCCTTTTGTTTCTAGTCACAGTGACTGCATTCTGAAAATTGCCACATATTGTTGATGTTGAACAATTTACAGTACCTGAGAATTACTGTTCAGTTCATTTTGTTTTCTAAATATATACAGGCAGTGTATTTACTTCAATAATTGCTGTTCACGGGCTTGTGTGGCCAAGAGTATTCATACAATAAAATGTTTAGAGAGAGTCGGTCTGTGTGCTGCATAAGTGTAACACTTTCACTTCGGGACTGCAAATTCGCTTACTATTGTAAACCTTCTTTACACTACATTCTCCACAGGAAGCGTGCTATTGCATTGAGCTTCATTGCAGCGCAGCTATTTGCAGGCTCTGTGACCTCATCATCGAGAGGTGTATCTGCGTCACTCTCTTCCTGCACGGCGTCGTTACCAAATGGCTCTTTACAATGTAGGATTACGTTGTGAAGAAGACATGATGCTACAATACTATTGCTGATGCTCAATGTAGGTTGCATGTCGAGATACTTGAGTCTTCTGAATTTTCCTTTGATCTGAGAAAGTGCTTGCTCAATTACGGATCTTGCTTATCCTAGAGTTTCATTGAATTTTGCCAGCTGTATTATTTTCAAGTGCCCATTATTTCGGTATGGTCGCATGATACCTACTGATAGGGGATAAGCAGAGTCGCCTAAGATGTGAAACCTCTCTGGCAAGTTGTCAGCTACTTTATCAAGGTCCGACCTGGCAAAAACTTTTGCATCATGCATTCGTCCCAGGCTGCGTGCATGATTGTGAGTGAATATCATGTTGCTGTCGCAGCAACCCTAGCTGCAAGATGACTGAATGGAATTCTTTCCTGTTGCAGTACGCATCTTGCTCCTTTTCAGGGGCCTTGATTGCAATGTTCCAGCCGTTCACAGCACAACAACCCCAGGAAAGTGCCATTTTCTGGAAAACTCCTGAGCAACTTGCAGGTTTTCAGGCCAACGAATGAGGTCTTTTGCAGCACATGCCCATACCTCTACAATGACATTTGTTAGATAGAACAACCACTTATTGACACCAAATCGATCAGCAACTCCACGAAATGATTGCTGGTTGCCCAGCAACCACATTTTCAACAGAATTTTTGTTTGCAGAGGTACGCGGGGTGTCCTCTTCAAGGTAAGCCGCTCTTTTGTGATCCTCAGCAGCACCTGCATATCAGGCAGAGTATTTAAAAGTCGATTAGTGGAGGGCAGGAATTCCTGCTCTCCAGTCCAGAGGTGGGAGCTTACAGCATCGATTGAGTGAATTTCGGAAGCAACAAAATTAGTGGATTTTAAAATGCTGGCTGACTGTAAGTGTGAAGCGTTGCCCTTTAAACGTTCAAAAGTGCGATGTCATGCATGTTTTAGTGCTTGTATAACTCGAGTTGCGGAGCACCCTTCATTTTTTTAACGTGTCACGATCGTATATACCCTAATAAAGTAACAAGAGTACATAACGAGAGGTACGTAAAGTACGTACTTCGAAGGTGCTGCGGGTGATCCGGAAGTGCTCCTTGAACTGAGTATCAGTGTATCGAGGTACCACATTTAGTACGTAGCCCTCAATACCATGGATTCTCCTATATGAGACTTCGCAGTCTGCATACAAAAGGGACGAATAACGTTCTTCACTGGTAACCAAAACAATGAAATGGTACCTTGCATGGCAACACGGGCAGCTTGCAGAACGAAGGTGAACCGCTGCTGCTGTCTGCGCCTCCGGGAATGAAGTTCGTCCAGATCATCGTCGTTCATAAAGAACTGCAGTAACTTGCGCTTGTATGCTGCCATTGTCAAAATGCGTGCAAGACAACGCGAACGGAAATGCCAGAGGCGTCAGGTGGCGCTCTCATACGTGCACGGGAATAAAATGGCATTACGTTGCGCTCCGACTCCGCTCCTAGGTGATGCGCTCGAGCCCTCCCTCTTGGAGCTTGGAGTACGCTAACTTAACGCGCCCAGTATGAGCCATTAAAGGCTTTCGCCTTAAAAAGTGGCCAAGACGATGTGGCGCCAAATTTGCAACGCCGGAAGTTTAGTACCACGTGACCTGAAGTGTGGGCGGAGCCAACGCTCAGCGTCAACTTTGAAAGTTTGGAACGAAGCGTGGTGGGAATTCGACGAATAGCACAAAGTCTCATGCAAATAGGGGAAATATAGGAAAGAAGGAGCAAATAGAGGCGACGAGTACGGAGGAGGTGTCAATGCTTTCGCATTACGCCAACGCGGGCTACCGCAGGGGTCTCGAATTTTTATCACGTCATCGGTCCAAATGACACTCAGATGTCCCTGCTACGCTTGCACCGTCCGGTGGCGATGTCGATGCTGTTCCCGCCACCCAGCTCCTGCGCTGTTGCTTGGTGCTCAAATTTTGTCTGGCGTTTTTATTGGTCCTTTGCGATCAAACGACCTCTGTGACGTCATCGCTGTCTCGAAAAATCAGGGAATTGCCTGATATTCGGTGGAGAGCTTTCGTGTAGCGATGTCGATACTGTCGCAGGCTCCCAGCTCCTCCAGTGTTGGCGGATTTTCAAATTTGGCGGCACCCTGTGATTGATCCTGGGAGACTACGCGACACTTGTGAAGTCACCACTGTCTCGACCAATCAGGGACGTTCTTTACAAGCGGCGGGTTTTGGTGGGACGACAGCTCTCATGCTATGACATTAAAATGGCTATTCCGGGGAACGCGATACTTCGCTTGAGCGGAGCTGCGGATGATATGGTTGTGCTTGGCAAAGACGGTATCGTTTAGAGAGATTCAGATTCACATGAGTGAAAGCCCTGCTTTTTGACTCATGAACGCGTGCATCTGTGTCTTCTGCACTTCAACTACAGGGGCCTGGAGGACGTTCATTTCTAAAATAGAGCTGGCACCATCACAACCTCTCCTAAACAGTGCTATGCGGGTACTGCAAAGCATTTCAGGATTGCATTGTCTCTGAATAACAACAGAGACTGCAAATGTTATAACAATCTGTTTTTCTTGATTATCTTCTTGCTTAATATTCTGCGGCGCGTACCGGCATAATCCGGCTGTAGAGACTCAGCGGAGCATAGAATGGAGCCAATGACGTACGACGAAAGAACGAAAATTGAATCGAACCTAAGTAAAATTGTTTTTTGTATCGCTCCCGTTGCGGGTGAGAATATTAATAGATTCCATTACGCAAAGAGTGAGCCTGCTTGGGCTATCGACTTTGCTGAGGAACGGCTTTGTCGGCGCATCCTTGATGTCAGATGCTGTTTTTTTTTTACCCTGAATTACAGGAAATATCTTCGCTTATCTGTGCAGATAAGAGGGCACAGGTGAGCATGGTGTGGAACGGCAGGTGGTGGATCACAGCTCTGTCGCTGATCCTATCAACGCTGGGCACGTGCCTAGCATATCCGAGCGGCGCCCCTGGCCATGCCTGCGGCGACATGCTTCCTTCACATCGGGGGTCAGAACAACATAACGGGACCTACTCTCCTTACCATCTGGCCCAAGAGAAAGTGGCGTTCCAGCCTAACGACGTCATACTGGGTACTTGAGATAAGGCTTTCCCAGCGTTCCAGCTCGAGCAGTCTTAATTAACCATCAGGGACGTTGAGATGCCTTTGCTACGGATGCTCTATGTGCTCTTCAGCAAGATATCCTGTTCGAAAGCGAGAGTGTCACCGTGGGAACACTACGTGTCACAGCTGGAATTCGCCAGCAACAGAGCACACTGCCTCAATTTACTCTTGGAGGGTATGCTCTCACGGACGAAAGTCCTGTTGATAAATTGGAAATTACAGCCCAAAAACACGTCGGATGCAGAAAGAAAAGAGGACACAAGCGCTTGTGCTTTTTGTTCTTTCCAGGTCTTTCGTATTTTTGCACTGTTTTTTCCAAGATGCTATACCAACCAGCTGAAATTCCGGTATAACTCCTGTTGATAAGTCGTATAAGAAGCGGAAATCGAATTCCGGTGATCATCAACGCTAAATGCGCACAATGCGCACTGAATGAGCAACTAGAGCCTCAGTGACATCTGTTGGAGCTACGCCACGCTTTTCAAACCATATATGGCCACTTTCAACACGAACGCGTTGTCCCCGTGCGAAGCCCTACTGTGCTAGCTGCATTATAGAGACCATCTGCACAAGAACTTTCTCTAACATTTTAGTTCTAAGCTACCGCTCTTGCCAGAAGTATCGAGGCAATAGAGTTTATTTCTTAGCCGTATAGTTGCGCCCTCATGGCAACACTAACGATAAAAAGGTATCGAAAGGCGAGAACAAGGCTTCTGCTTACCTAACATAGATTAGGAGCTGAAGGGGTGCCAGTGTGCTCCGGCACGTGGCTGAGAAGTGGAGAGTTGTGCAGAAACTTGTCTGGTCCAGGACAATCATATTGCAATGTGAAAATGCAGACGACGACCAGAGTAAAAAAAGTAAAACAAAATACAAGACTTTACTACTCCCGCGCTGGAGCATTGTTCACAAAGTGTTGTTTCTTAGTGACGCAAAATCTATCCGTCTGGTATTATGTGATGACGTCGTCACCATCCTGAAGCCCTCGCGCTAGCAGAACGAAAAAACCAGAGTAAAATCAAATTCAAAGACTCAATGGGAGACGCTCATTGGAAAAGTGCGAATGAAAAAGTACTGTAGTACAGCCAGTACTGCCGAGCAAGATTTTTCGCGTGACATATGTGATCGTACGTAATTCGTTTACCTTTCTCTGAACTCTTTCCCCCTTTCTTGATGTTTATGTTTTGCCTTTCTGTGTATTGTTTCCAGCAGTTCTCTGTTTTCGTATATTGTCACGTAGTGGTGACGGCAGTCGAAGCAGCGATGAAGACGGACGAAAGGATCTTCTAAAAGAACTGTTTATTGGGCTGACTTGCACCCAAAATGGACTGAATCACTCGGCGGCGGCGAAGCGACAAGCGTGCTCGGTGGTCGTCGAACAGAATGCCCGCCGCTGTCGGCCGTGCTCAATTTAAAGCTGATAGCGAACATTCGAGATAAAGGGCGCAAAGTTACTAGAACATTCCGGAACAACGTAGAATCAGCTTTGCCTGGCTGCGATCAATCGAGATAAATCTAGTCGCGTCTTGCGTCGCAAACAAAGCGATAAGGTGGTGTCGCGGCAGATTTGAAAAACGAATAAACACTGCAAATATTCGCGGCATTACTCCCCTCTCAAAGAAGCATCGACCCGATGCATTAAAACAAATAATGCGACTAGTAAGGGAAAAAAAAAACGGATCTTGCGAAAATAGAGCATGGAAATGCAGCGGCCTTTAGCGCGCATAATACGGCTTCAGACGGACTACATGGACAACTTCTGGTCGTACGCGGCGTCGCTGGGATGCAGTCATTGCGTCAGGGATGACTTCATAATCCAGTTCACCCAGCCGACGAAGAACCTTGTACGGGCCGAAATAGCGGCGCAAAAGCTTTTCACTCAATCCACGGCGGCGAATGGGCGTCCACACCCAGACTTGGTCTCCTGGCTTGTATTCCGCGTTGCGTCTTCGTAGGTTGTAGCGTCTGGCGTCGGACCGCTGCTGATCTTTGATCCGTAATCGGGCAAGCCTTCGAGCGTCTTCTGCGCGTTGAAGGTAGGCGGCAACGTCGACGTTCTCTTCTTCTGTAACGTTGGGCAGCATGGCGTCTAGCGTGGTCGTGGCATCCCTGCCATGGACGAGCCTAAAAGGCGTCATCTGGGTGGTCTCCTGAACTGCGGTGTTGTAGGCGAAGACGACGTAAGGCAGGATGACATCCCAGGTTTTATGTTCGGCATCGACATACATAGCGAGCATATCGGCGATGGTTTTGTTCAGGCGCTCGGTCAGTCCGTTGGTCTGCGGATGGTATGCAGTTGTCCTCCGGTGGCTGGTTTGGCTGTAGCGCAGGATGGCTTGCGTGAGTTCCGCCGTAAATGCTGTTCCTCTGTCCGTGATGAGCACATCGGGGGCGCCGTGTCGAAGAAGAATGCACTCCACGAAAAATTTGGCCACTTCTGCTGCTGTTCCGTTCGGTAGGGCTTTCGCCTCGGCGTAGCGGGTCAGGTAGTCGGTCGCTATGATGATCCACTTATTTCCAGATGTTGACGTTGGAAAAGGGCCAAGCAAGTCCATGCCAATCTGCTGAAAAGGTCTTGAGGGAGGTTCAATGGGGTTCAGAAATCCTGCTGGTCGTGTGGGAGGAGTCTTTCGTCGCTGACAATCTCGGCATGTTTTCACATAGTGTGCGACATCGGCAGACAGTCGGGGCCAGTAATACTTGTCTTGAATGCGGCGGAGGGTGCGAGTAAACCCGAGATGTCCAGCTGTCGGCTCGTCGTGTGAAGCCTGTAGAACTTCTTCGCGGAGACAAGTAGGTACAACAAGGAGGTAGGCTGTTTTGTTCGCTGTAAAGTTCTTCTTCACAAGGACCTCATTCTGCACACAGAAAGAAGACAGTCCTCGCTTGAATGAAGCGGGGGGTGAAGAAACCTTGCCTTCCAGGTACTCGATGAGGCCTTTTAGGTTGGGGTCCGAGCGTTGCTGCTGAGCAAAAGAGCTTGCGCTGATGGGTCCCAGGAAGGCGTCGTCATCGTCGTCCAGCGGCGGTGCATCGACAGTGGCTCGTGAGAGGCAATCGGCGTCAGTGTGCTTGCGTCCGGACTTGTAAACGACGGTGACGTCAAACTCCTGGAGACGCAGACTCCATCGAGCGAGTCGGCCAGAGGGATCCTTCAAATTGGCAAGCCAGCCGAGCGCGTGGTGGTCGCTGACCACCTTGAACGGCCGTCCGTAGAGGTAGGGGCGGAATTTCGACGTAGCCCAGATGATGGCAAGGCACTCCTTCTCAGTGGTCGAATAGTTAGCCTCGGCCTTGGAAAGGGAACGGCTAGCGTATGCGATGACCTTCTCCAGCCCGTCACTTTTTTGAACGAGAACGGCGCCTAGTCCCACGCTGCTTGCGTCGGTATGAACTTCAGTATCGGCGTTTTCATCAAAATGCGCAAGGATCGGTGGGGACTGTAAACGACGCTGAAGTTCCTTGAAGGCTTCTGCTTGCGGCGCTTCCCATTTAAACGGCACGTCTGCCTTCGTCAGTTGGGTCAGGGGCTCGGCGATGCGCGAAAAGTTTTTCACAAATCGTCGGTAATATGCGCATAGTCCGAGAAATCTGCGCACTGCTTTCCTATCGGCCGGCGGTTGAAACTGTTCAATAGCGGCTGTTTTCTGCGGGTCTGGGCGTACTCCTTCCTTGCTAACGATGTGGCCTAGAAACAGCAGCTCTTCGTAGGCAAAGTGGCATTTCTCTGCTTTCAAGGTTAGGCCAGACGATTTGATTGCGTCTAGTACTGTTCGAAGTCTTTTGAGGTGCTCTTCAAAGTTCGAGGCGAAGACAACGACGTCATCTAAATATACCAGACAAATCTGCCACTTCAGGCCTGCCAGCACTGTATCCATTACTCGCTGAAACGTCGCTGGTGCGGAACAGAGACCAAATGGCATCACCTTGAACTCAAACAGCCCATCCGGAGTTATGAATGCTGTCTTCTCGCGATCTCTTTCGTCGACCTCAATTTGCCAGTAGCCGCTCTTGAGGTCCATCGATGAGAAATATTTGGCGTTGCAGAGGCGGTCCAGTGTGTCATCGATGCGGGGGAGGGGGTAGACGTCCTTCTTTGTTATGTTGTTCAAGCGGCGGTAATCCACGCAGAATCGAAGTGCGCCGTCTTTCTTTCTCACTAGAACAACCGGTGCCGCCCATGGGCTGTTTGAAGGCTGGATGACGTCGTCGCGAAGCATTTCTTCGACTTGGTCCCGGATGGCTTGTCGTTCTCGCGGAGACACACGGTAGGGGCTTTGACGGAGAGGTCGGACGTGTTGATCCGTTATAATGCGATGCTTGGCAATTGGCGTCTGTCGCACCTTCGGCGATGTCGAAAAGCACTCACTGTAGTTTTGAAGCAGATTGCGGATCTGGTCTTGTCTGTTCCGGTGCAGGGCTGGGTTGATGTCGAAAGTGGGCTAGTTCTCATGGTCAGGCGGATCTTCTGCGGAGGGGTCGGAGAGGGCGAAGGAATCTCGTACGTCAGATATTTCGTCGTAGAAAGCAATCGTCGTTCCTCTGTTAATATGCCGGTATTCTTCGCTGAAGTTAGTCAGCAGTACTTCGGCCTGGCCATTGCGGAAATGTGCGATGCCTCTTGCGATGCTGATTCCTCGGTCTAGTAGCAACTGCATGTTCCCCTCGATGATGGCTTCAGTGTTTATGGCTTTCGTGGCGCCTACGGTCACGATAACGCTTGAACGGGGTGGGACGCTCACTTCTTCCTCCAGGACACTTAGGGCAACGTGATTTTCCCGAGTTTTCATCGAAGCGATGGCTTCGTCCGTCGAAAGTGTGATCAGCTTGGATCGCAGGTAGATGATCGCCTGATGCTCATTAAGGAAACCCATACCCAAGATCACTTCGCGGGAGCATTGCGGTAGCACAACAAAGGTCGCAGGATAGGTATGTCCTTTGACAGTCACTCGCGCCGTGCATCGTCCTGATGGCGTAATGAGGTGGCCCCCAGCGGTGCGAATTTATGGGCCGTCCCAAGCCGTTGTGACTTTTCTGAGCTGCGCAGCGAATGTTCCATTCATCACCGAGTAATCGGCTCCTGTGTCGACTAGAGCGGTAACTTTCCGGCCGTCGATAGTCACTTCTAGGTCGGAGGTCCTGGCTCTTGCATTGCATGTCGCTCTCGGCGTCGGGTCACGGCTTCGTCGCGTATGCGAGTCACGGGTTGGGCGTGTGGTCGAAGCTCCTCTGGGTGGCGGCGTCGATTTCAAGGTAGCTTGCGTCGTGGTCGAGGTTCTCATTGTGTGCGGCGTCGGTGCAGCGAGTGTCGGTTCTTCATGCGGCGTCGCGGGTGCAGCGTCTTCATGGGGCGTGGTCGGTGGAGGATCTTCGGCGTTTAGCTCGTGAGCAACCTCACCTCCAGAGGTTGCTGCCTTTAGTTTCCCCTACGGGGGCTGGGCGACCTTCCTCGTACTGCGGCTGCGTAGCTGCGGCGTGGCGACGCAAAGCGCGAGGTTGACGGCGATGGTGAGCGCGAAAAGCGGTTCGGCGTGTACTCTTCTCGACGCAGGTACTCGTCGATTTCGTGCGGACGTTGTCCGAAGCGTGGTCGTGGGGCGTTAACGGCAAATCCTCGAAGACCGATACGTCGGTACGGGCAGTGACGAAGAATATGGCCGGCCTCACCGCAATGGAAGCACAACGGCCGGTTGTCGGAAGTCCTCCAGGCGTCGCATTTCCTGGGGCTTGAGGGTCGGTCATTGGCTGGGCGGGCGGGGGCTGGGAGGCGGCGTTGTGGACCAAGTGGCTCATCTCGGGGAGGACGTGGGGGTTGTCGTTGGGGCTGAGCAGTCCTTACTGCAGCGGCGTAGGTCATGGCCTGGGGATCTGTGGCCGTCGGGGTGCCAAGTGCCTGTTGCACTTCTTCCCGTACCACGTCCATCAGAGTCGATGCTTGTGGCTGTGGGGAGGATGGCAGTAATCGGCGTAGCTCCTCTCGGACGATTTCGCGGATAACGTCCCGCAAGCTGTCGCTGGTGGTGGCCGGCGTGTCCGAACGGATTGCATAGGCAGAGGAAGGGCGGTTGTACTGCCGAGCTCGGACGTCGAGGGTCTTCTCAATCGTGCAGGCTTCCTGCATGAATTCCTCGACCGTTTTTGGCGGCTGACGGACGAGGCTGCCAAAGAGTTGTTCTTTGACGCCGCGCATTAAGAACTGAACTTTCTTTTCCTCGGTCATCCCGGGATCGGCGCGGCGAAATAGGCGCTTCATCTCCTCGACGTAACTGCGGACGGGCTCATTCGGAAGCTGGATCCTGGACTCGAGGAGTCGTTCGGCTCTTTCTTTCCTCACGACACTGGTAAATACCTTCAATAGTTCTCTCTTGAATAGCTCCCATGTCGTAAGGGACGACTCGTAGTTCTCGTACCACGTGCGTGCGGAGCCATCCAATGAGAAAAAAACGTGTCCAATCTTTGCCGCATCATCCCACTTGTTGAATGACGCCACGCGCTCAAATTGATCCAACCATTCTTCAGGGTCTTCGCCTAGGGATCCATTGAAAGTTGGCGGCACCCGCGGCTGCTGCAGTATGATCGGTGTCGACATCTTCGGCGAGATTGCGGTGCTCGTAGCCGCGTCTTTTCGCTGTCTTGTGCGGTCCGGCAGTTTCCCGAACTCAGGCTCCTCTCCCTGGAGACGTCGGCTGGCTCGCTGAGCTGCTGGCTCGTCCTCGGGTGCGAAGCGCTCAGGGCTGGCTTCACGACTTGAAGGGGGCGTCCGGAACATGGAAGGGTACCCCGCACCTCCACCAGATGTCACGTAGTGGTGACGGCAGTCGATGCAGCGATGAAGACGGACGAAAGGATCTTCTAAAAGAACTGTTTATTGGGCTGACTTGCACCCAAAATGGACTGAATCACTCGGCGGCGGCGAAGCGACAAGCGTGCTCGGCGGTCGTCGAACAGAATGCCCGCCGCTGTCGGCCGTGCTCAATTTAAAGCTGATAGCGAACATTCGAGATAAAGGGCGCAAAGTTACTAGAACATTCCGGAACAACGTAGAATCAGCTTTGCCTGGCTGCGATCAATCGAGATAAATCTAGTCGCGTCTTGCGTCGCAAACAAAGCGATAAGGTGGTGTCGCGGCAGATTTGAAAAACGAATAAACACTGCAAATATTCGCGGCAATATTCTTTATTCGCCGCTTACTACAGTTTCTCACATCCTGAAAGTAAACGCAGTTCATGGATCGAAGACCAAATCGGTGCTATAGCTGACCGTCAATATTGTGTTGACTCATTGTTTCGCAAGTGAAAGTGCTTTTAAGCCATTTATAATACTTAAAACACCCAAATACAATGCATTGCGCCTTCTTGGCTATTTTTCGAGGCGTCGTCTTGGCAATTTTGCAAGGCGTAGTCCACCAAACCGGTGCCACTTGCTGCTTGAAATAAACTTCTAGGCTTGATGTTAAACAAAACCTCGAACTTGCGCAGACTGCAAGCCGGCACATTTTTCTTTTCGATCTTTGTGTTATGCGCTTGTGGTTAGAGTGCCTGGCATTCTATTTCTCGCATTGTTGCTTAGCAATCGTCCCCTACTATGTCTCACATAGAGCACAGAATCTCAGGCATTGCTTCACTGCGCCTTTTATTTCAATCCTCTGTCTTTTTCTAAACGGCAGTTCTGCAGAGGTTAAAGCAGGTAATGTGGTTACTACGTTTCCAATTCTATACCAGTAAAGTTCATCAATTTCGTGCTTATCTGAAACCAAACAGATATACAACGCATCTCATTAAAGTATAATTTATAAACGGGCGCATATAGTCACTATCTTGAAGTTTTCATGGTTTCCGTAACGAGGAAACTGTCATTAAACCACCGAGATGAAAATTATCCTGTTTTGAGTGTCTAATGTCGGATGCTCACCGAGAGTCTGAGAAACCTCATTTCCCTTTTGTCGTTCTTGTTTGCCGTGCAGTGACCCTGTATTCAGAAAGCAAGAACTTCATGGGCTTCATGGTGAAAGCACTCGATGCGCAAGACAACCCAGTGGGCCAATTTGAACGCAGCGCAGTTTACAAGTCACTCGGGCGGCACTGCTCTGCCGTCACGCACGTGAACAAGAAACCGAAGACGATCGTCAACATGCTCTGGAAAGCCCCCGCCAGCACGACAGGAAGAGTGCACTTCAAGTGAGTTGTTCGCTCAAGCTGCTGCAGGAAAATGTGTTTCTTAGTCAAGGCTGCCTTACGGCTGACAATCAGACGACGTTTGGACGTCTGCTATTTTCTGTCGCTATTTTTTCTTGAGCCGTTCGTCTTGGCACACACACATAAAAAAGATGCATTTTACTTGTTTTTCCTGCTCCATTTATGTCGTAGCAAGGTACGGGGTACGAGTCTGCCATTCTTTTGTCGTTTGACCTCGTTGATATATTCCTCTTCCATTTGTTCTTCGTAAGAGAGCTGCATGCGTGTTTTTGTGTCCCCGGCCTCTACGCATGCCGTCATGCTGGGAAGCTAAAAGTGAGAAAGAAATACCTGGCCAGGAGGGCGATGATGATAGACGTCCGCCGTACGCCACGTCTCCCTCTTGGAGCTCAGGATAAAGGAGGAGTTTCCCTCAAGGCGGCTTGTCGCCCGCAGCGATGCGCGAAACCGACTGAATGAGGGTGCACTAGAGAGAAGACTTAGGAAATCGCTCGATTGTTACGGCTAGAACTCTTCTCTTCACGAGTCTTTTGAAAAAGATTTCGGGGCAGTGCGCTTCACTGATTATGCCTGACAATGATTATGAAGAATGTTGAAGAGAAGGCGGTCAGGGGCTATAGCAGTCACCGGAGGCGAGTTCACGTTTTCTGCGATAAATGATAATTCTTTTGTACTTCGTGCTCGAAAAAAAAAAGATTGCCCAGGAAATTAGGAGCCATTTAGTCAGTTAACTTCCCATCCCTTTGGTGGACAATGATCCTCTGTACGCATCGCAGAGGAGTGCGCAGGATATTCCACTTAGGACAAGAACAGGAGACATGCTCAGGACCGAACGACGAGGCGTCCCGTATATGCCAGTATTGAATTACTCGCCTACTAATTGCCCCTTGCCACCTACGACACCAGGAAAGAATTTTATTTTAAGTCTGCCTGGGGTGCACGTGGGTCTCAGTCACCCTTAAACAGAAAGAATCCAGCGTTCTCAAATTCTGTTGGTTACTATTACTGAGAGCAACTATATTCCTACTATTTGGCTATTTACTGTGCATTATGCAATAAAGCAAGAGCAAGAATAGAATGCTAAACGCAGTTCCCAAACTCGTAACTTTTTTCTGGTCACTCCCCTGCGGTGCTGCTGCTGTGCTCTCTCTCTCTCAGATGCATATTTATGGAGAGAAAAATTGATTTAAAAGTTTCCCCTCTACCCCATTTCAACTTGTGACTTCAAGAAAAACATTGACTCCGTGATCATTGTTTTGCAGTGAATGTCGTCGAGCCGCGGTTACCTGTATGAAAAAAAAAAACTGCCTGCAGTTTGTTAGCGAAAACGGTCAGCGTTGACGATATCTGCATTTCATATTTTGGCTCTTTATAGCTTCTAGAGGCTCCATTGTAAGTGAATGCATCAAATATGTCAATAGAACAACACGGTAGCGCATCGATAGAGGCCAACTTGAATTTGTCTGCAGCGTCCCTTTACAAGAGCGTGATTGGGACGGCTGCTTTAGTTGCCCTTGTGACCTCTCCTTGAGAAGTTTCTTTCCTGGGTCGCCTTTAACTGTATTCCGCATTTTTCTGTCCTTCGCTGGCCTTTTCAGGGCGACCGTCGTCCAGAACTACCGCTTATTCTACCGGGACGTGATGAGCGAGACCAAGAGTTGAATTTCGAGGCGCTGCCATCTCGCGTACAATAAACATTTGTGAACTCAGCTGTGCACAGAGTACCTTTATTCCGCTACTTAACCTTGAACCATAGACAGCACACTATACCAAGCATACCCCCATGAATACATATTAAAGTACAAGTTATTTTAGCAGTGTCTGTTGGCGCAAGGCATAACAGGGAAGTAGAGAGGAAACGGCTGGACAACTTAACGTTGGATCTACTGCGTATTTTACATACGGAAACAAGGCAAGAAACAATGCAGCAAAGCCGTGGTTATATTATAAGCGCCGACTAGGTAGGACGTAGAGGGATGAAAACCACTTTAAATTAGTGCACAAAAGTGCGGAATGAAAGCTAAGCACAGCGTAAGCATTCTGTCGTACCATCTTACCGTTTTAAGTTGCTCTTGATTCATTGTCTCTAGTTAAATAACCAAGTGGAAGCCCAGCTACTGTAGAAACGAGCAGGAAGCATCTCGCGTCATTTGAAGATGAAAAAGTCTAACAAAGGGCGCACAACAAAGGAGCTCACATTACTGCGAAAGAAAATGCAAAAAAAGTACCAGTTTTAGCGTGTCTTGAACAAAGGCTGAGTGGACAGAGATGACACATAGAAGGCACCGCGCAGAGTGCTCACTGGAACAGCACGAAGGTGCCGAAGCTTTCTCATGGAAGCCGTATCCGAATTTCGTTACTGCCATAGAGCTGTAATTAGACATTATACATCTGACATTCTCGGCCTCTCAAACTATAGCACCCTGCGCTGCTTCACGAGCGTCCAGGTGTTCTCTTTGTAGTAGATGTAATTCTTGCCTATCTCATCTTAGTGTGCTGCTGTGTTGAATACGAACTCATTAAGCCGTGTTCTTTTCGTATTGAGTTGCTCTTAACTTAACCCAATTAAACACGATAACAGTTTAATTTAATCATTTTATCGCCTCATGGAATACCTGAGCTGTCTGGGTGATAATATTCATTCTTTAACAAGAAACTAAAGTACCCAGATTGAGTGAAAACTTGACAAGGTTGAGTTCTTTTCAGTGTTGTTCCGTTAAAGCGTAGTGTAAGTTTGGTGGTTTTAGTAGGGCACGAGAAGCTCAAACACAGGGGATATAAGCTGCGATAAACGGTACCGTAGATTCTGAGGCTTGGCGCTTAATTTATTGTCTGCATGCAGAGCCGCGTGTATTGGATAACTTCTTTCCTCGTAGGGTGCCGGCGCGGTGGCACAGTGGTTACGGTACTCGGCTGCTGACCCGAAAGATGCGAGTTCGATCCCGGCCGCGGTAGCCGAATTTCAATTCAGGCGACAGTCCAGAGGCCCGTGCACTGTGCGATGAACAAATGCTCCAACTAGCCTATAATTATGTTCTACTGAAGTGTCTGCATTTCCGCTTTCATTGTCAAACAGTTACGTGGTTATTGTAAACCGCGAAGATAAACAGTATGCCGACTCCGCTGGTAAGCGGGGATCAATTTTGATACACCGAAAAACTTCAAGGGGAATCTTATAGATGGCACTTGGATTTGATTTCGGCTGCTTTGGCGCTGCTAGAAATGTCACACAGCGCTGCCGCCCTGGCCGTTCCGGGGTACATGCTACCGACATTCTCTCCCCCTTATCATGCACGCACGCGCATGCGCCGGTGGATGAGTCGCAGCTGTCGTCTGCTTCGTGACGCTGCACTGGCGCATCGCGTGCGTCTGCGAGGATCCTCGTCGCCACATAATTTTCTTTCGCAGAAATGCCGACGGGTGGCCAGTTGGCGGGGCAGGATGTACCATCAGATGGAATCTGTAGCTCAAAATAGCAATTGTAAGAAGCAGCCAAACAAACTGAAAAATAGTAAAACACAATGAACTTATGCAAAATTAACTCGATTACTTGGGATAGAGCTACCTAAAGTGCGAGTCAGACAAAATGGGAAAGAAGACGCAAACCGAAAACTTGGTGGGATGAGAAGGTCAAGAAGGCCTTAGAGAAACGTCAGGAATGCTCCAGAGAACACAGATATCTCATGAAAAGGGGGGAACCAAACATTGAAGTGGTCAGAAAATGGCATACCTTCATCAACTGCAGAAGGGAAGCATCCTACTTGATCAATGAGAAAAGTAGAAGAAAGGGGACCCAGAGGATATCAGAAGTAAAAGAAAAGGCTACAAAAACCGCAAAAAAATATTTAAAACGTCAGAACACTATGTGTGATAAGACCAGGCTAGAGCAAAGGTTTATAGTTACAGACCAAGGCATTCGGCTATACAGGGATGAGACAAGGAACACAGAAAATTAAAAAAAAGAAATGTTGCGCACAATTCATCGAAGGAGGATAGACGGATC